>NW_026042808.1:0-94598 GCF_023856365.1 Brienomyrus brachyistius
TGCCACTCCATTGAAATTGCACCTCTAGTGGTCCGCCATAGTAGGTTAACAACATCTGAGTTGGGTCTCTGGTGGTCAACTGCGGTGATACAACACGCATAATTGGACACACAGGTTCTTGCCTGAAAGCAGGAATCAACTTCACAGACTAAATCAGTTTGATCACAATACATTAACATCCAATTAGGTTATTGTTGCATAACTAATTGATGTTTACAATTGAATAAGAAACACAATTCATTTGGTTTGATTCCCGTTTAACCTTTTTGATTTATTTTAGGTTTTATTTCACCTTATGCTTTCATTCATTCCATCTCCCCCAACAAGGGGACTTGCATAGAAGTTCAACCACTATTAACAACAGTAAACCAGTTACGTACACAATCCCATCAGGAAGTCGTTTGGATGTGATCAGTTGAGCCCTTCGGGTGCTGGGTGCTTACCATTCGCTCTCTGTTGGTTGAGCTTGTCTGTGGCTCTGCTGTCACTGCTTGTGATCGTACAGTTTGTCAGAACCGAAGGGGAGTTCTCAGCAATTGGATGCCCAAAAGCGTGTCAGCCCGGCTACACCCACTGACTCATTACGGGCAAGGCTGACAGGTACCTCAGGCGGTCATTACAACTTTTGAGCAGGACTTCGTTTAGGGTGAGTTCTGAGAACGGCCCTAGCTTGGACTCTCACTAGGGTGGGTGATACCTGAAGGCAATTTTGCCAGCCGATAAGCTCCACCTGGGTTGTCTCAGTTGTGCATACAGAATACGCCCTTCCAAGTTAACATTGCTGGGGATCGGGGGAGTGGAAGCCGGACTCAGGCTTGCTTGGCTGGGAGAATGATTCCTGGTCTTAGAGGAATGTTTAATGAGGAGAGGTTAGCTGAGCTGAATCTGTTTAGCCTCGAGCAAAGGAGACTAAGGGGGGACATAATCCAGGTGTTAAATCTGGTCATTGCATTACATTTTTTTTGTATCCACTCCTTTATTTCGTGTTTATTGTTTGTTAGGTGTAATGTCTGTCTTATGTTAGTTATATCCATCCATCCATTTTCCAAACTGCTTATCCTACTGGGTCGCGGGTGGTCCGGAACCTATCCCGGAATGTGGAATGGGCACGAGGCAGGGAACAATCCAGGATGGGGGGCAGCCCATCACAGGGCACACTCACACACAAATCGTGATTATATTATTGCACTATACTGTATAAATAAAAAGTAAACTTAATACCAGTTGTGGTAATAAAGTGCACAGAGAGTAAGAGAGAGTAGGGTTTCACATAAACGTATGTTCATTAGCATTTAGTATTCTGATGGCTTTGGGGTTAGAAGCTCTTATTAAATCTGGTTGTTCTGCAATGCATACTGCGGTAACGTTTACCAGAGGGCAGAAGTTCAAACATCTCATGTGCTAGGTGCGTGGGATCTTTTTTAAATATAATTATGCATATGTAGAACTAGGGATATGATCCTGTTAAGTATGATAGTTCTGTCTCATTATTGCAGGATCGACATCCATAGTAACTGTGGTGATCTATCCATTTGTGTGCATGTCTGTGTGTGTGTGTGCGAGCGGGTATACCTATCCTACCCCATAGCGTGATAAATACCTGTTTTTTTTTTCCCTTATGGGGACCACGAAACTGAAAACCAGGAAAACTCTATTTTATAAAAATCTGTGACTGCTGTGGAAAAACTAAAAATGCAAAACCTCTTTTATTTTGCTTGGTTACTTATGGTTATGGTTAGGGCAGGGTGGGGGTTAAGATTGTCATAGTTAGCGTTAGCATTTATCCAATAGAAGTCAATGAGCGGGCCCCATAAGGATAGGTATACCCTATGTGTGTGCATGTGTGTGTTTGTCCCATATTGCCTGGGCTTCAGGATACCTCATAACCCGGAACTTCATCAGAAGTAGTTAGAAAATGGATGAATGGATGGATGGATGGATGGATGGATGGATGGATGGATGGATGGATGGACAGATCAATAAAAGTACAGAACATCCATTTTACAAAGAACCATCAACACTAAATGTATGCACTGGTCATGCTCCTGGAAATTAAACTTCTTTTCTGAAAAGCAGCATGTTCATAAATTAGCTGCTGTTATACCTTGGGGGAACAAATGCAGATGAAATTGTAAAACAAACTGCAGTGGCAAAACAGTTCTGGCTGCCTGTGCTGCCCTGCCTGCCCGCCCTCCTGCCCATTACGTCCTGCCTGTGCCACCCTCCTGCCTGCCCTCCTGCCTGTTTACGTCTTTCCTGTGTGCCCTGCTGCCAGTTATTCTGTATTTACATCCGGACTTAACTAATTGAACCATATAAACCATATAAATCAGGACTTTGTTAACGTGACTTCTGACCTGTGGAGGATGGGCTCCCCCTTTCACTCTGGTTCCTCCAAAGGTTTCTTACTATGACTGAGTTTATCCTTGCCAATGTCGCTTTCTAATTTTTCAGGCTAGATCTTGCTCACTGGGACAATTGGGCAGGGACAAAGTAAAGTGCTTTGAGACAATGTAAGGCTATGAAAATGTACTATACAAAATAAAGTGAATTGACTTGAGTAATGTGGCACAAAGCAACCCTTCTTTGCCACAGGAAATGTCTGGTGCAATTTCTTTTTTAATTGTACATGTCAATTGCATAATACCCTAAACTAATTCATTATTATTTCTATTATTATCATCATCATCAGTATTTCATTAGTATTCCATGGTATTTAGATTTTTCAGGAATCAGTGTGTGTACTGTATACTTTTTAATTTATTTGCACTATGTGTAGTGTCTCTGCAGCTGTATATACTTGCTGCATTATGCACAAGAACTTCCCTCAGGCATCAGTATAGTTAATCAAATGTAATATTTCTTGCTTGTTTATTAAGTTGTTTTAGGTATTTTGTGTGTTCCACTTAATTTAGTGTAATTAGTCCTAGTTGACTCAGGTTTAGTTAGATTTTTCCTTCTGTTGTTCCTCTGCATCATGCTACTGTCATAAAATTTCAATGTCTTACCTAACTTAAGAGTTTTGTGCATTGTGTTTTGGAGAGAAAGAAATCATTACTTTTTTTCTTTAGATTCATCCACTGATTCTATCACCTATGACACATTCCCCCTGAATATTTGTTTGTTTATTTATGTATTTGCTTGGGGGATGGAATTAACAAACAGAAATAACTGAATGAATCAGGGTAGTGAAAAACATTTATAAACTTATCATTTTGGTATTGGTACGATCCTGTTCTGGTTAGTTAGCCGAGGGAGTAAATCATCCGGAGTTTCATCTCTCAATCTCCTCCTACACCCACTCAGCATCACAGTATGGACTCCCCAATGCAACTGATCTGCACGTATTTGTACTCTGGGAGGAAATTGAAGCCCCCATAGGAAAAACTCAAAGCCTACAGACATATGCACAAAACCAGGGGACATGCTCAGTTCTGCAGGCCTGGAAGTGTGAGAGAAGGCTATTTATTGAGTTTCCCCTCTGCCCCTGGTAAAGATGAAACATGCACAAGTCATTAAACACACATATACTTACATGAAAGTCTGACTGATACTGGAGCTTCCAGTGCCCGTAAACCAGGTACTGGGGTACTCCATTTCCTTCTTGATAATTAGCGCCATTGAAAAAAAAACGGTGCCTTTCCTAATATTAACTGACTCTCAGACAAATGTACTGCTTGAAGACCCTGCCACTATTCGCATTTTCCAGCAGGAGTCACAAATCTTCATTGCATTCAGTTTATTCTCAGATGAGCTCATGCATGTTTCTATGTGCATCTTTACACTTAAACAAATACAGCTAACCTCTGTTGTTATATTCCATATATATTTGTCGTGACTGGCCTTTTTTCTCAAATGATGGATTTCTGAAACTAAAACTGACAGTATTCTAAAATATTTATATTGCCACATCATCGACACATGTTCTAATATGACATAGCATTCCCCTGGACCATAGTGCGACTTAGAGACAAGATATAACATGCCCTTCACGGTAAAACACTAGATAGGTGCAACACTTAATGTCAACGTTGTCAATGTCAATGTTGACTTAATGTCAACGTTAAATTCATGGATTCGCAAATTAAGTAACACGGTTACAGTACAAAAACGAGCAGAGCTGTGTATGGCATGACTATCTCGCGGCGGCGACAAAATATGCTTATCCTTCTAATTATTCAGAAGAAAATATATTTGCAAGCACAGCCGTTCACGGCTTCCGTACAAAAAGCTGTCACTACGCTACAGGAAGAATACACGACCAATATAGGATTTACACAAGTCTGCTTCTTTTGTTTTATTTAGTAACAACTTTCACAAAAATTGACAGCAATACTGCTAAAAGTGCAGATCTGTTGCCAAATTAAATAAACAAAGAAATTAATCATAAAAATATTCAAAGTATATACAGCCAGGGGCGCCGCTAGCAATTTTGGGCCCTATGACAAAATATGAGGTTGGGCCCCCCTATCACACCCATTCAGATCTCTGGGGGCCCCTAAAGGGCGTGGGCCCTTAGAATTGTCCCAACTTTCCCCCCCTTAGCGGCGCCCCTGTATACAGCTAACCATTTCCAATCGAAAAGTACATACAAGTCTCCAATATAAGTTATACAATGGAGCGCAGATAAAACTTTTAAATAGTAATTAACCAAACTATATAAAGAATACAAGTTTGAATACAGGTAATTTGTATAAATTTTACTGTGTTCAGACTGAAAAATCAGCACCAGCCTTACACACATTGCAGTTCTGCTTTTTTCTTCTTTTAGCATAATTACCCGTTTCACGTTCACGAGGCAGAAGATCCCTGCAAATGTGAAAATTCACAAGTAACAGGCACCATTAACCTCAAGCCATAACAGTCTGCTAGCCTGAACAATAGCAAACTCTATGTATTACCAATTATTACGCAGGTTGTCACTTTATCAAATCATGACTGTTACTAAGAAGTGGGAGTGAAACGCGTGTCACGAGATCTCGCGATATTACAACATGACGAGATTTCTCGTTGGAGCGAAAAGCCGTTTCACGAATGCGCTGCAAATGAGCTGCTGTAAATATGTCGGCATCTGACTAAATTACTATAGTAGATACCCCAGACACTTTTGAATCTTTTGTGTGTCAGCATTTCGGGTGCCCGGCGGAAAATATAAATGGCGAAAGGGAGACAGACAAAACACGAACCATCTGTAAGGACTGTAGAAAGCTAATGCCGCACACAGCGGCTAATGCTACTACTAACTACTATGCAAAGCCATTTGCAGCACCATCATAGCTCTTTATTTAAATTCACTGCACCGGTGAAGAAAACATTTTTAAAAAAATGTTATGTTTATTATTGGGTGCTTTCCACTTCATGCACCCACATACAGCGCTAGCTTAAAGCAATGCATTCTGGTCCTGACGCAATGCATCATGGTTATATTTTTTATCGCCCGTTGCATTACGTCACCATGTCACATGGTACCAAAACTCCGCGAGAGCAAGACACATCAGGCAGCACCTCTTAGCAGGCTGCACAGGCTGGATCCGCCTCCATTACGACACAACTTTGCCCTTATTGGCTTAAGATTTTAGTTACATACATGACGTTTGTATATCTGCTATTTCTCCCGAGAAGCAGGTAAAGCGGTAACTGCTTTTCAATTAATTTACTTGGTAAAATTAAATTTAAATAAATGATATGAATATTGTAATAGTACTCGTGAGCTTTGTTTGTTGTTAGTTACTGTAATGTTGCGCTGCTTTATTTGTTTAATCGTCTTGTCTGTGAAGACATTCAAGTTAATCAAATAAGAACTGCACTGTACACTGTACATGACCATAAAAACTTTGAATCCTTGAAATAAATGTTTTTGATCTTTTCCTTGGCAGTTATCTTTTTACACAGGGCCTCTATGTACACAATAGTTATTTTTTTCACGACTAACAGTATGGATCAGGAGTTGGTTATTGTAAAAGAAGTAATGTGCATGCAGGTGATATTTGTATAGATTTATATTTACCCCTAGGTGATAAGTTTGACAGTCATTTCTTTTACCGTTTGGCCTCTCGGTTGAACATAATAGTGGCGCGAGCAGCTCCACTTGGTTTTTTAAAAATACTCAGCCATGAACTTTTGGTGAACTCAGGTGAATCCCTTCCTTCAGTAGTAAACCTTGGTAGTTTCAGCCGTTTACACATTGTCTCACTAAAAGGTTGATAATATATTTGTCCTTTTACATAGTGATAAAATATACGCGATAAAAATGTGAATATTCATAGATTCAGGACTAACAAAGTAGCTAACAGAAACTCAGACTAACAAAAGGTGCAAATACATACTCAGTTGGTTCCATTGTGTTGATTACATTATAATGTTTACATTGTAATGATTATATCATGGATATTTGGCATACTTTTTATAAAATCGTAATTCTTATATTCTGCGTTATATAGTGCTAAATAATATTCCATAGATGGATGGACTTTATTAATCCCCGTGGGGAAATTGTGTTTTTTATGTCTCCCTCAACTTACTCTTTGTGGAGTAAGTTGTCCGCGAAGTGCAGCTACCTGTTGGGGCGCCCAGGGAGCTGGGGGTTAAGGGCCTTGCTCAAGGACCCACAGACGTGCTGAGGCTGGGTTAGTTTCAACTGGTGACCTCATTACAGGCACAAGGACTGACCCCTGCCCCCCAACTGTGTATGAGTAGCATTTATGCTGTTTCTTGAGTGTGAGCTAGTACATAAACCAGCTAGTGCTCACCATTGCAAAAATACTCTAGCTTTCTGTCATACACATTTTTTTATTTTCTTACATTGTCCGTTTTTGTTCATAGTCTGTAATATTCTGAATAACGACAATGTAGAGGAAAAACAGATTAAATTCTCCTTGTTTGTAATTTCCCCATGTAATCCACTGCCTTGTGGTAAGAGGTGCAAAAGTCAGACGCGTTGAATGATGAGGATACGATATTGAGTTTAGTTCTTGAGAGGATTTATTCATATGATATTTTAACACACAGTACTTTGAACTGGTTTGTTTGGCGCAAAAGGGCCGATATGCAGACACCATCACACATGGCAAATACGGTCAATGACTGTTTCACTTTGCACCTTCAGCCCTGAGCCGCGTAATCTCAGCACCTTTAATAACAACCATTGCTGCCTCCTACAGGTGGGAATACACTTAGACAATAGTAAATATCACTAAGGCAGGCAAGTACCTCTCGTTTCAAGTGTTGCAATACTATATAACATTATATTATAAACAATAAATACGAATAAATAAAAACATTAAACAAATAAACATAATCAATAATATTCATGAATAATTATGCTTAATATACAAATAAAAGAATAGCTCCTGCAGATGATTTCAGATAACTACTGGAACAATGAGTTCTGGAGGGGAGCAAGCTCTGTTACATGCTATAGAAATGTTGATCTGATTCCTTTCATTATCAGATTGTTACCACTGTTAAAAACCACAGATATTGTATTCTGATTGTATGCATTTCCTTATTAGGGCATGTCAGTTACTTCTGTTAAAAAATCCGTTTATTCTGACGTCGTAAATTTCCTGATCAGAGTTTACCCTCTTTAAAGTGATGGAGGTCCACTTGTGCGAAAGATACATCGATATGCATATGAGATTTCGTTTGTGCCAAAAATATGTAAATAGCACACAGTCCATGTCGACTGAGCATGTGACAAAGAATTTTTCTGTGACAATTCTATTTTGTCAATGAGTTTGTCTGTGGAGCCCCTGAAGGGACCTAATGGTGTCCGCTAATTAGATACCCAGAAATAAACTGTGTGGCTCCTGCCCAAGCATTGCTGCCCAAACAGCAGCTTCCTCCTTATGCCACCGAGGGAGGAGTAGCCAGTGGTTCCCCTGCCCCTTCCCCTCTCCCCCCTGCAGACGAGGATCATAACCATTCAGCACCCGACTCTACCTCCTTCTCGGTGAAGAAGTGCCGTGGCGAAACACTCAGGCAGCAGGACGAGGTAGCAGAAATTCTTGCCCCTATGTTGGTATGTCCAAATCCTCAAGGGGGAGATAAGGTTTGCTCATCTGACACTGTAGATGAAGGAGTTGAACATAAGAACATAAGAACTATACAAACGAGACGAGGCCATTCGGCCCATCAAGCTCGCTTGGGGAGAACTAAACTAATAGCTCAGAGTCGTTAAAATCTTATCTAGCTCTGATTTAAAGGAACCCAAGGATTCAGCTTGCACTACATTATCAGGAAGACTATTCCATACTCTACACGCTGCGTAAAGAAGTGCTTCCTTAAATCCAGCTTGAAATGTTCTCCCGCTAATTTCCACCTATGGCCACGAGTTCGTGTATTTAAACTAATGCTGAAGTAACTATTTGGTTGAACAGCATCCAAACCTGTTAGAATCTTATATACCTGGATCATGTCCCCCCTCAATCTCCTTTGCTTGAGACTGAACAGATTTAGCTCAAGTAACCGTTCCTCGTATGACATTCCTCTAAGACCAGGAATCATTTTTGTGGCCCTACGCTGCACCTTTTCTAAGGCCACAATGTCCTTTTTAAGATATGGTGACCAAACCTGCACACAATATTCTAGGTGAGGTCTCACCAAGGAATTGTATAATCTTAGCATTACCTCCCTTGACTTAAACTCCACACACCTGGAGATATACCCCAACATCCTATTGGCCTTTTTTATTGCTTCCCCACACTGGCGAGAATGGGACATGGAAGCATCAACATACACACCAAGGTCTTTCTCATGATCAGCTACCTTTATTTCAGTGACACCCATGAAATACCTGTACTTTATATTTCTGCTCCCTAGATGGAGTACCTTATATTTATCGACGTTAAATTTCATCTGCCAGGTATCGGCCCAGTCACTAATTAAATCAAGATCCCGCTGTAGCTGCTGAGCCACTAATTCAGTATCTGCTACACCACCCACCTTGGTGTCATCTGCAAATTTCACCAGTTTACTGTATATATTGGTATCCATATCATTTATGTAAATTAGGAACAATAGTGGTCCTAAAATCGAACCCTGCGGTACCCCACTATGAACGCAAGCCCACTGTGAGTTGAAGGACATTGCCAGTGACCTGCTGGACCCCAGGCAGAACAGGCCTCACCATGCGACAGCCCTTCAGAGACTGGTCCTCCTGCGCATGGACTGGGGCATGATGCATCAGTTTAAACAGGAGCCTGGTAAATCCTGCGAGTGCTACACCAAGCGACTGATGGCAGCATTCTCCAACTACAGTGGGATGGACTCCACAACGGACCGAGAGTGTATGTGATGTAAAATACACTAAGATAGGTAAAAACTCTTTTGTGGACTAAGTAAAACAAACATTTTATGTTCTAGTTTTCTTAAAACTACTGAAACAAATAATTGGCTACACTGCAGTTCCGCTGTTTTGTTTGGCACCCCTGCATGTCGTGCATTGTGTGGAAAAAACCTGAAGGCTGAGGAATGTTACGTAACACAGCTAGAATGTAAAAACTCTCTCTGGTGTAATTCACTGCATAAAACCAATGGTGTTAAGTGTGATGTCTTCTTCATAACACTCCCTGATGTTTGTGTCCGTGACCATGAGATAGGGTGGGCTGCTTTTCTTCCTTCCTTTGACTAGTATTCCTCCTAAATTGTTCATCTGTATTTGCTGCATTGGTACTTGATGTGCGTGTGCCTTGTGTCACGATCGCCATTTAACGGGAGCGGCGGACGGGCAGGAAACAGGCAAGGCAGGCAGGATACGGGGATTTATTAGGAACACGGGGTGCAGGAAACATCTCACGCAGACGGACTTCAATGACGGACACTGAACTCTAGTAAGACATGAACTCAAATAGACAGGACTGATTGAAAATAATCGGACACAGCTGGGTACGATCAGGGAAGCACACGTGGATAATCAGGGGGCGTGGCACACACGGTGGTCAGACTGTCCGGGACCTCCTCGGGGACTAGGGCAGGAAAGTCTGGAGCTGGGTCAGGGACAGGAGTGGGGCCAGGAACAAGAGCCCCAGGGGGCACAGTCATTTGAGGCGGAGGGAGCGCCTCGGGCGTGGGCTCTGGGGCCGCAGGGGGCAGCGGAGGCGGCTGCTCAGGAGCTACGGGCAAAGCAGGCGGCGGCTGCTCGGGCTCTGGGGCCGCAGGGGGCAGCGGAGGCGGCTGCTCGGGCTGCGCAGGAGCTATGGGCGACGAAGGCAACTGCTCAGACGCTGTAGCAGGAACCCAGGACTTTATGCTCAGACCCACTGCTGTTAACTCCGATGACTCACAACTGAGCAGCAATGCACATTTCGAATTCCATCATCAACATCAGGCAGATGACAAGACTGTTGTGGGTCTCATCAATAAAAACGGTGACTCAGCATACAAAGAGGAAGTGTGATGACTATCGGACTGCTGCAGAGCCAACAACCTGTCTCTGAATGTTGACCAAAGAGATGGTTGTTGACGTTAGAAGAACACAAAACACAGAGTGACCACTCTCTGCTGCACATCGATGGCTCATCTGTGGAGATCGTAGAGAGTACCAGATTCCTTGTTGTCCATCTGGCGGAGAATCTCACCAGGTCCTTCAACATCAGCTCCATAGTAAGGAAAGCACAGCAGCACCTCTACTCTCCACGGAAGCTCAGAAAAGCCCATCTCCCATTCTCACACTCTATTGGGGAACTGTTGAAAGCACCCTGAGCAGCTGCATCACGGTCTGCTTTGAGAACTGTGTCGCCTCAGATCACAAGTCCCTACAACAGATAGTGATGACAGGTGAGAAAATCATTGGGAGTATCGTGTTAGAGAAATATGTACTTTTTTTATCATCATTTTGCTAGACGCTTAGAAACAACACCCTGCCGCAGCTTGATCTTAATTGAGCAATAACACGTCTCAAGAACTGTCGCTTGAATATTTCCACCCCATATATGGTGACAAACAATGTTCAATGTCAGTTGCATATCCTGTTTGTGTACCTCAATAAAAGACACTGCGAGGGGAGTTACTCTTTCGAAGTTGGCTGAGTTCGACTGAGAGGCTGACACCTCGAGGTCAGGACCGGGCTTCCCTTTGTAAGGAAAAGTGGTAAAAATGTCCCAAGGTTCTTGGTTGATCATTTGAATGCAGACAATGTTAGGAATTTATGATCATGGGGGAAGCCAGGGAGAGAATGGGGGTTCCAGTTGGCACCACTATGGTGATAAGGATAAGATAAGGTGATAAGAATTGAATTACAATGATCATAAAAGTCTCCACCCTGTCCTGTCCCGTCCCTGTCTCAGGATCCTCACACTCCAGGGGGTCACTCTTTATATGTAAATTCACTCACAACACCTACACACAACACCTTGGTGGGGAGGGCCTTTTTGGGTATAAAGGGGGGTGAAGAACTGTCTTCAATTTGTATCTGAGCTGCCTTTCAGTACCCGGTGTGTCTCTACACTGTATTACATTGTATTATTTTTGCTGTTCAATAAACCATCATTTTGCTGAAACTGCGGAGACTCTGCAAGTGGATTCCCTACACCTTGCAGCAAGTAAAACGTCATCACAGCTGTCTGCGTTGTTCTGTGTTCAGAGACTGGTTTGTTTCCAGCGCATCTTCAGAAGAAGATAACCCTAACATATCTCTCCCCTCCATCACAGATATTCACACCACACACTGCATCCGCAAAGCCACCACCATTGTGGATGACCCCACCCACCCCTCACATTATCGTTTCACCCTCCTGCCTTCTGGAAATAGGTCCCGGAGCATTCGGGCCTTTACAGCCAGACTCAAACAGCTTTATCCCCCATGCCGTCAGACTACTGAACTCTCAGGGACTAATCTGATACCACACACACATACACTCATTAACACACTTTATTATTTAACTACTATTTTTTATCTTATTGTCGCCATGTTTACAGTTACTTTTATTTATTTTTATTGCTACCTCATTGGACAACCAAACTGCGCCTTCTCAGTACTGGGTTTACTGTGCTGTTTGTGCTCGTTGGTGTCAGTTGTCCTCTCTTTTTGCACTGTCCTGCAATGTTTGCACAGTTTTTGCTCATTATGCACCATACAGTATGTTGCTAGGTTGGTATGTGTTAGTCTTCTGTTAATTTAAGTAGCACCTTGGTCCGAGGGAAACAGTTTCTTTTGTAACTGTACTATACTCAACTGTGTAAAGTTAAAAATAACATTAAAGACCTACTTGACTTTTACTGAACAGGTGCTAAAGTGAAATTACTTGCTTCTGGGAAAGAACTCCAGCTGAAATTCTGTACAACAATTATGGGAGACATATGGGAAGGACGCGGTGTCAGACCTGCCCCAGTGGGACGAATGTGGTTTTCCTAGTAACAGCAGCTTCAGTCCCAATCAGATAAGCCAGATGCGTCTGAAATTAGAGGAACGGGATCAGACTGGTTGCTCAGGGACTAATGTGGTAGAACTAAAACAGAGACAAATTGGACGGTGTTTCAATTGTGGGAAAATGAGACAAAGCAGGCAGAGGAGATGCGGGTGGCAAAGAAGCATGAGATAAGGAATGCAGAGAATGTGGATGAGGGTGAGACTCCTGTGAAAACTGTGTATTGAAAATTAGGGCCATAGTATTGTCATCCATCCTGTCAGGGTATGGAAATACACTGAGGGTAAATGGCCTAATGCAGGAAGTGTCTTAATCCTATAACATCCAGCTGATTCAGGCTGTGGGGGACAGTGTAGTACTGCACTCTTCTGGCTGGGACCTTGAATAAATGAATGAATGTTACATTTATACAGCCCTTTTCTAAGATACACAAAGAGCTTTACAGAAGCACTGGGGAGCCACTTCAACCCAAACGTGAGGCAGCAGGAGAGGGGGCCCAGGCAGAGAGAACAGCCAACAAGACGGGTGCTTCCACAGACAGGACGGGGGCCCCGGCAGACCAACGCTGACGACTCCTGGGACCAAGTCAACAGAGCAGCTGTCGTCATTGTGACTCACCCTCATACATCCATCCATTGTCTAAACCGCTTATGCTACTGGGTCGCGGGGGGTCCAGAGCCTATCCTGGCAGGATCTGTGCACGAGGCAGGGAACAACCCAGGACGGGGGGGCAGCTCATTGCAAGGCACATTCACACACCATTCACACACACATGCACTCCTACGGCCAATTTAGCAAGAGAGAACATGCAAACTCCCCACACATGTGACCCAGGCGGAGACTCGAACCTGAGTCCCAGTGGTGGGAGGTAACAGTGCTAATCACTGCACCACCAAGCAGCCCCACCCTCATACATGATTTCTGATTCTTGATTTTAATCCCCTTTTCTGTTTTTGGCAACATATAAAGTGCTGTGAATGTCACTGTCAGATTGTCATATCATCCTCCAGTTGTCCCTTGTCACCCTGGATGCACATTGAGTGTTTGCTAAATATTTTATCTTGTAGTGTTCCTGATTTTTTCCTGTGTTTTAATTTGCAATTCTCAAATTTCATGACTGGCATCCGTGGGGACGATTAATTAAACCTGTTAACTCTGCACTTCAATTTCAAACTGTTGGTAACATGTGTACATATTTTTGTCTGATCTTTTCACCACCAGGTGGCGATATAGCAACTCCAGAGTTATTGATGGCTAGAACAAAAAAAACACAGTAACACAGAGGTGTAGCTAAAAATTCTGGGCCCCTGACAGAATGTCACCTTGCGCCCTCTGTCGAATTTTACATTCTGTGAAAGAGATTTGTTGAGCCATCTTCCAATGTAATCCAATCCAGCTCTTTATTTGAAAAGCACTTTAAACAACCTTATGGACCAAAGTGCTGCACAAAGGAATAAATAAAAACATTCACACACTTAAAAACGAAGTAAAAGAAATTTAATAAAAACCAAAACATTCAATGTGAGTAAAAGGCCATTAATAAAAATTTAAAAAAATCAATTAATTAATAAAGAAAAGGCTAAGATTAAAATAAGATTTACTATTAAAATTAACATCTCACAATGTGTCAAAGGTGAAGGAGAAGAGATTAGAAGAGATTTAAAAACGGACAGAGGGGATTCCTCTCTAATGTGAAAAGGCAAGTCATTCCACATTTTAGGAGCTGCGACTGCAAAGGCTCGATCCCCTCTAAGCTCACGCTGAGTCTTAGGAACCGTCAGGAACAGCTGATCAGCTGACCTGAGAGAGCGGGTGGGGGTGTAAGGGTGAAGCAGCTCACAGAGGTCAGATGGAGCAAGACCACTGAGGGCTTTAAAAGCAAATAACAGAATTTTAAAATGAATCCTAAAATGTACGGGCAGCCAGTGGAGTGAGGCTAAAATGGGGGAGACATGCTCATATTTCCATGTGCGGCAGCATTTTGAACCTTCTGGAGGTGAACAATAGTGGAGCCTCTAACCCCAACATAGAGGGCGTTACAGTGGTCCAAACTAGTAGTGACAAAAGAGTGGATTACTGTCTCAAAGTGCTGCCTAGAAAGAATTGGCTTTATTTTGGCCAACTGCCTCAATTGTAAAAAGCTTGACTTGACAACTAACCTTATCTGAGTGTCAAACTTAAGGTTGGTGTCGACTTTATGTGTGTGATGTGTGATGACTGGTTTACAATATTGTTCCAAGGAACCTAAAATTACAGTGGAGGTCAGAGGAGTGGAGTTACCAAAAACCAACACTTCTGTCCATTACCTCCCCACTTCCTTGTTAGTTACAATATTTGTTCTGCATTACTGTACTGCTTTGGAGCCTTTTGATATTAAGGTGAATAACACAGGTGAAAAATTAAGGTGAAAAAAGAGACAGATGCATTGACAGCAGTCGTGGCCACACTTTGGACTGGGAGTGTAAGAGCAAAGGAAACTGAATCCACTATGTTCTGTCCTGTAAATTTTTATTAAACACCACATGACACACATACGAGTCCTGTTTTAACTTTCAGGGCTGATGGTCTGCAGCCTGGCTTGTGTTCTACAGTGCAGCGCAGGTGCAGTCACTGTGCTGAGCCCGGCGTTATATTAATGACGCAGCCTTTCACACTGACCAGTGAGAAATAACCTTGAAAATGACTGTGCTCTTTGTGGTTCTCCTTTTTTCTTACCACCAAGCAAGAGACTAAACATATTTTCTACTTATCAGTTATCAGAAATCAGAAATGTCATGCAGTAATCAGAGGTTAGACAGCAAGAATGACTTTTGTATTTTTATCTTTTGTCAATCTTTTATCCAGCGACTACTAATTCTCATCGGGGTCTGGAGAGGGTGGGACCTGTCCCAGGAAGCACAGAGCACAGGCCTGCATGGGATGCCATTCCACACAAGCAAAAACAATTAAGATGGTCAGATTTGCCTCACTGTGTGATTTTGACTGAAAGATGAACTAAGCACAGTCTTGTGTGTATAAAAATGCGTAGATTCATTTAACTTTAACAATGAGATTCAGCAACATGACCTTATAGTGTTAATGATCGGTATCTTACTGGTATTAACTGAATTATGCAAAATTCTACATTATTCTATATTATTGCACCCAAATTGTTCATACTGACTAAATGTAATTACTGACATCCTGGACATACTGCTTTTTAGGTTTGAATTTAAAATGTTAGTAGACAAATTCATGCTGTCAATAACATCTCACTTGCTCACCCACTTTTAGATAAAAATACCCTTTGTGGTTTTTCTAGTGAAGCAGTGGGCCTGAGCTGAGGACCTGATGGTTGTGTGGTTTTCGCTCACTGAGAAGAGAGACACAAACACCCTGCTCTCAGTCGGTCAGTCTTCCTGTAAAATGCAGAGGTGAGACTGCTAGTGGAAAATTACTGACTGCAGCGTCAACAACACATATAAACAGCAGCACAAACAAAATGTTCCACAAATGCAGGACATCTGTATGCTTACAGCACACATCAGACACGCTGACCCTCAGCACTGAGCTCCTCCAGGCTCTGTGCTCTCCCTCTTCTCTTCAATTTCTACACAAATCACTGCTGCTCCAGTGAAGATCCTGAATTTTGCAGGTGATACTACTGTGTTTGCCATCATAACTGAAGGTGATGAGTCTGCCTACAGACTGGAAGTCGTACAGCTGACCATCCAGTTCTGAACTCACATTATCCCAAATGTCCACATGCTTAGACTCCTCTCATCATCAGGGAGGAGCGTCCCTTGGCACTGTAGAGTAGATGGATGAGAGCAGGCTGATAACAAGGCTGTCATCAATTTTATGTGACACCTCTCACCCCCCCAGCAGACTATGGAGGCCCGTAAGGGCAGCTCCTTCAGTAAGAGACTCAGACACCCGGCGTGTGACAGAACGGTACCGCAGGTCATTGGGCCCCACAGCAGTCAGGCTTTATAATCTGCACTCTGCTCATTGAACTTTTCCCCTGTTCACTGTCTTCTGATACAGTTTCTATCTGCTGCTGATCTGCAATATTGTTCCTCCTTATTCACTGATGTGCAGTGTTGCATTGAGCCAGTGCATTATGCCCTGTGTGGCAGCTTCCTTTGGGAGGCTAATATCTGGCACATGAGCAATAATGTTACATGCAATAGGATTGTGTATAAGTTAAGGATTGTGTATAAGTTAATTTTAATATTCCTATAATATTCCTCTGTATGTAATATATTCTTATTTTTTGTTTCTATTATTACCCTATATTTATATATACATCCATTTCTTTTACATTCATAATGATGTTGTTTGTTGTTTTGTGCCCCACTGCTCTTGTAACAAGCCTCAGTCTTGACTCTCCCTTTTAAGGTCTTGGCCTTAAATCACACTCGATATAGGTGGTGTCGTCCCCATCACCCTGACCAGGATACATGCTGTAAGATTAATGGATGGTGTTTATCTGTGTGATGAAAAAGAATGTGAATAAAACAAAAATGTACCATTATAAATGGGAGCCCTAGGATGTGTGGTGGTTAGAGATGTGGACTGATGAGAATTTTGCTTTTCTAAAGTTCTGTTGTGAAAACTGTACATTCCGTTCCATGTACAGTAGTGATATGTAGCAATCATGTGCTCCAGTCAAATGTCCAGCTGCATGAATAATAATGGTGGCTTGTTTGGATAAAATAACTTAGGCTGAATACTTGAAAGCGTGACCTGGGTGAGGTAGAGAGGAAACAGGGTCTTACAAGAAGCAGATATTGTTCTGTCTGTGTGGTTTTTACTCTTTGCAAAGTGAGTCCAGCACAGTGCAGTCAGTGGGTCAGTCTTCCTGAGCTGCATCTAACCAGTGGAAACATCTGCAGCACTGCAGAGAAGCACTCAGCAGACAAACAAACCCAAACAGCTTACAGCTGTATGTCACTTTTGGACAGAGGTGGACAAAGTACACAACTTCACTACTTGAGTTAAGTATAGATACTCCTCGTCAAATAATACTCAAAGTTTTTCAGTTAATTTTTTACTTCAGTTAAAGTACTGGAGTATTTGCATCTAAAAATACTTAAGTATTCAAAAGTACATTATGTTTTAAATGCAAGACATTTTTCAGAACCTAATGACTCCTGAACACCCCACTGAATACACTGACTGGCTTGTACATCTTGTAGAATAAAAAGCTTGTGGAATATGATACAATGACTATAGAAACACAACTGACATAACAAAAGTACAGCCATTGTCATTTTCATCTTATTTAACACCCCCCACCCCACTCACACAAAAGAGCATGGTAGTGTTCTTACAGAGCCGTAGCAGTGTGTGTGTGTGCATGTGTGCATGTGTGTTTGTGTGTGTGTGTGTCTATGTGTGTGTGTGTTTGTGTGTCTGTGTATGTTTGTGTGTGTGTCTATGTGTGTGTATGTTTGTGAGCCAAGTAACAAGACAGGGAGCAAGAAACAAAACTCCTCTTTCTTAATTATCCACATCGTTATTAACGACACAGGTATATATACAGGTACATATACAGGTACATGTATATACTCAAAAATACATCCAGAACACACAATTAAATGAAAAACGTAATTTAAGAACACTTGAAATTTTCATTCAGTTTCTTTCATCTGTTTAATATAATCGATCAGTCCCTGTGCGTTTGCCCCAAACCATTCAGCATGGTACACAAGGGAGACAAGTAAGCATGTGTGACATCAAAGAACTGATTGCAGCAACTCAGCCTTTCCACAACATTAAAGCCGCTTATTCCCCCCCATGCCATGAAGAAATAATCTCTGTGGCTCCCCTCTCCCCCTCCCTCAGCCCCCAGTCTGGCTTGAACATTTGCACTTCCAGTAAAAATGCGCCCCAAACACACTGACACCAAACTCAGCACCGGTGCTCCGTAAAATCCCGTGATTCAGTCTCAGAAGCACTGGCTCCCCTGCCCTCCTCTGAACATTATTAAAGCTACACCCTGAACACTCTGTGTGACTGACATGAATGAGAAGCATCTTTATTCATAATCTCTGTAGCGGAGGTCAGAATACAGAGTGTCATTATTCCCGTCTTTCTTCTGTCTCCTGGGTTTTGGCTTCTTAAGGTTCAGGGCAGCGTAATTCAGTGTGTCCTCGTCATGGCACTGTGGAGACAAAGATGGCAGAATTGGATGGATCAAATCGGTTTGCTATTACCTATTTTCACAAATAGCACTTAAAATGCTGATCCCAGGATGGAAATCAGTCTGAGGTTCATTTGTTTTACTGACGATTTGTAATTTGAAATATTTATTACATACTTGCTTGCGTGACCATTCCACTTTTGATATATCACTGTTCTTTTCATCTGTTTAAAATATATAACACATCAATATATTATTTAATTTCGCACGGTATCATACCGTGGTCAGATAACATTCCGAATTTTCAAGCAATCAACATCCTTTTTGTCTCAAAAATGAAAGTAAAAATGACTTCTGTCAATTTAAGTGTGCATGTTTGGATACGTGTCATTTGTTCTCATATATCATATATAATAAAATTGCTATAAAGGAGATCTTGGTAATAAAAGTTATTGATATGCAACTTATTGCAACATGTATATTTCAATAGATTTTGCAAAATATGAAAGATATAATACAAAAATGTAAATCTTACAGTACAAAAAGGTTTATATAAATAAGGTGAGATTTAATAATGGATTTTAAAACTGTATTACCTGCAAGAGTGGTTTTAATATGAAAATGTTATCTATCATAAAACAATTTTATATTTCTATAATTTGTTAAAATCTACATTTTGTCCTTCTGAGTGCATAAAGCCGGGCAGCGTACCTGCACAGTGTGTACAGGTCAGTTTACATCTTATACAAATGAGAGCAACGTTCAGAATAATGCTGCAAGATAAAACTATCAGCAAGCCAGAGTGAAGAGGATCCAGCAGCTTCTGAAAGCCTGTAACAAAGAGATAGATTTCAGCATAATGATATAGAGACACATTTCCCATTTGCTTACATTACATTAGTTAAAGATCAAATCGATAACACATTACAGCAGTTGTTTTGTAAATAGTCCATTTTTAACATGAACTTCTAGTATTTTGCATTTTAACAATTTATATTAATATTTGAAATAATTATTAAATTAGGCTCCGGACCCCCCGCGACCCAATAGGATAAGCGGTTTGGAAAATGGATGGATGGATGGATATTAATATTTGAAATAATTATTAAATTAGGCTCCGGACCCCCCGCGACCCAATAGGATAAGCGGTTTGGAAAATGGATGGATGGATGGATAATTATTAAATTAACATCTGTGTAATTTAATTTAAGCACTTAAATTAGAAAATTCATTACATTAAAAAAAGAAATAAATGTCTTAATAGCAGAATAAGCTAAATAAAACTTTGAAGCAGATATACTCTCCACACTGGGTGCTACCATCTATATCCAGCTGTGTGCCGTTCCCAAACAGCATCTCCCCACACTGGGTGTTACCATCTATATCCAGCTATGTGCCGTTCCCAAACAGCATCTCCCCACACATGGCCACAGCGCAGTAGTAAGTCCCAGCATCGGAGAGGCTGAGGTTCCCCTTGGGGAGGCTGTAGACGCAGCTCCGTGTAGGAGATCCAGCCTCAGGGCTCTTCTCACACTCATCACTGCTGTTTCCATGGCTGTAAATGACTCCAGGAAGGGATTCTCCTGATCCATGTCTGAACCAGTAAACACTGTGTTCTCCTGCACAGCTCCCAGTCTCTATCGTACACTGCAGGCTCACAGAGTCTCCTGGCTGCAATGTGTCAGACACAGGCTGCTGTACCACAGTCCTGCTGTTGGAGTCTTTACCTGAAAAGCAAAATAGTCATGATGACAGCCCTTTGAGAATAACAATGGAAAATACAGATCCTCAAAAATTGTTCTTACAGATTTTTGGGAACTGAATCGATGTTCTTCTAGCCATCCAAGAAATCAGTAACTTCTTGGAGAACAGCTGACATTCTTCTCTCTTTTTATTGTATTACTGCTTATTAGTATATATCAGGTAACACTATACATTAACTGCACCTACATAATACCTAAATAAAAATTATATGATAATAACAAACATTATAATCATATAATGTCTTGTATTAATGTATGAAGGTAGATGAATATAATTAATTTCAATTCAAAGAAATGAAGTGTGTAAAGTGTACTTTATATTTTCATGATTTTCGTGACTTTACATTTGGTTTATGTTGCCCCTTTTCCACAGGAAGGTATTTATTGTTTTTGCATATTTAGCTCTTGATGTGTTTTGGTATTTTTGAGCATTTTGCTGTAGTACCTGCATAATTTAATTCAAGAGCCGAAGAGCTGTTTGCCCATTACTAGTTTGTCTATCTTTTAACATTAAAGAAAAAGTATACATAGTAAAAGGAATTACTTGGTTTCGTAGTTCCTCCTATTTATTTTCTTATGCACACAAAAGTAAGTTTTTCCGTTCAACCATAGCACTACAGCGAAAAGCAAAACGTCATGGCAAATACAATTATGCTTTATTCCAATACACATTGCTAATTTTTCATTATTATTACATTTATTCAGCATAATATCTTCAAAGGTTTCATGATTTAATTTGCAATCTTCTGGCCTGAAATCTTTTCCTGCTACACTGAAGACTCTCTCAGCGTGTGCAGAGAAAGCTGCAGCCAAAGGGTTGGCATCCTCTGATAAACATGGTTGGTTCAGGTATCGGTGACATTATGTGAACCTTTCATGGCAGGAATAGGGACTAGTTTGACTTTTGATGCAGGAAAAGTGTTTGGGACGTTTCTTAGGTTAGAAACTGCCGTCACTGCAGCCAACACTGACTTTTAAGGAGAGACACTCAGCTCTTCCTATGAGCAGATCCACCATGGTGCACAAAATGACAGTATAATTATTATTTTAGGTGACACTTCAAATGTTGCATTATTTCATTCTTTACAAAACGACATTTTTATAACAATGATGTATAACAATGTTAATGTGTTTATGTATAATTCATATTTAAATTAAAGTTCATATTTTAGTTAAAAGCTACACCTACAGTACGTATATGAACTTGAATTTGAATCCAAACCCTTTTTCGTTCTTCTTCTTTAAATTCAAATATAAATTTCAATGCCACAACCTGTTTTCAACCACAATTCAAATGTAATTCAGATTAACAAAATGAACTGAAATTCAAGTTCATATATGTATTCAAAATCCTGAATTTTAGGATACGTATTTGAGAATTTCATTCTCAAATCAGTTCTGAATGGTGCACATCCCTAGTTCATATGTTAAATCATGCATTTTTTTTTTCAGAGTGAATACACACTGACTGCTCAGATAAATAACGTCAAAAATAATTTTCTTTTGTTGCTTAAGATTTTTGCACAGTCCTATACTGTATATAACAACTCAAACATTTTTTTATGTTATTTGTTTTAAAGAGGCTGCAATGTGTAACATTAACATCTGTATAAAGAGAAGGTTAGGCTTTTGGCTGACAGCAAGCAAAATGCAACAAATTGTATAATAATAATAATAATAATAATAATAATGAATGATTTTTGTTTGATGTTTAGAAAAACATTTATGGAACAAAGCAGACAATAAGGTATCTTTGCTAATTTTATATTGACAAACAACTAAACTGTCAAAATTATTTTGCAGGGAATAATCTTACTGACATTATAATAAAGCAAATATGAAAATAGTTGGAATCTCATTTACCTGTGATTATGACAAAGGTTCCATTCCCGAAGGTGACCTCATGAAGAAACACAGCAGCACAATAATACACTGCAGAATCTGACGGCTCCACGTTAGAAATAGTGAGGTTAAAACTCCCCTCTGCATTCAGTAAGGAGTAACGTTTTATGCTTTTATATTCCTTGTAAAATTCACCAGGTACGTAGAGAAGTGCTTTCGCCATGGGCTGGGGCTTCCGACCAACAGCTTGCTTAAACAAAGTAACAAAAGTTGTTTCTCCTTGACAGAAGCATGTCAGGGTCACACTGTCTCCAAGCTGAACCCTCATCAGGTGACTGGGCTGAACAACATCTGTAGTCAGTGCAGTGTCTGCAAAAACAGAAAAACAAAAAAAATCATAATCAAATAAGACATATAATAGTAATCTAAATAACTATTAACTATGATGCAGATTAAATGGCCAAATTCCACTGATCACATCATACAGATAAATGAAAATATTAAAATCCCAAAATAATTTATATTATAGGGCCTTACTAATGAAAATGAGAAGACCAAAGAGTCTGAACATTTTTGTGCTTCCACTGTTTAGAATAAACTGCTCTGCTGCTAAGTGAGAGATCATGGTCGTGGTCGGGATGAAAGGGCAGGAAACAGAGAGGAAACAGAGAGACACACATCAGGCTGATCTGATTGGCTGTTCACATGGGAACTTAAGTAACAGTGAAAAAGCATTTTAATGTGCACTTACATGACGTTTATTAATTTACTCCTTAACATCCAGTTAAAATGAGAACAATTAGATAAACAGGAGCAGATACTGAGCATATAAAGTTCTTTGTACAGAGTGCTGAGATACTGTGGGAGAGCATTTGCTAATCATCTCTCTCAGACAAGCTCAGCACAGTATGAGTCTGTTATCTATCTGATATTAGACAGTCTCTCATACAGTAATAATAATTGATACTTTATTGGTCCCTGTGGAGAAATTGTCTTAACTTCTCTCTCAACTTGCTCTCTTTTTTTTAGAGTAAACAGAGTAAGTTGTCTGCGAAGGGCAGCCACCCATAGTGATGCCCAGTGAGCTGGGGGTTAAGGGCCTCGCTCAAGGACGCAGAGATGTGCTGTGGCTGGGTTTGAACCAGCGACCATCTTATTACAAGCACACAGGCATTAGATCTTCTAATCACACTTAAAAGGCAGATTAAATGTTCTTTCCACCATGCAAACAGAATGTAAATTGTAGCTTTACTGCTTAGATTTACATTCACACATTTGCATTTAAAACAAGCATTTTAAGTGATGTACATGAGAGTAAATGGTGAATCAGTTTATTTGCCACTCTACACATTACATTGGCGCCCATTATAAGTAACTGTACAGTGACATTGCAGTTCCTCAGTTGCTTTGATGCATTTCTGGAATCACCCTTAACATCTGCAAAACTGTAAGTGCATTTCCCAAAACAATTCGTGCAAACAGCACCACACAGATGGACTGTCTACAAAAAAAGTCATAGAGGCCACCAGCAGCCCGAATACCACACCGTAAGGCCGTATGTTAGGATGCTCTCTATGGCAGAGCGGTAGGAGGCCACCAGCAGCCCGCATACCAGACCGTAAGGCAGCATGTTAGGATGCTCTCTATGGCAGAGCAGTTGAAGGTCCCGATCAAGAAATCCGACAAGTTTCCCCAATAAGCCAGTAACCCCGCTTCATAGAACAGGCCACAGGACTGGTTTTGGTGAGATAGTCCGAGTAGTAGGTAGAAATCAGGATGGAGACTGAGTGTGGGTCTAACAGGTGAGCAGATGTAGGACAGAATGTAGAGCCCTCTGGTGGAGTGCCTGTGCATGACTGAATGTATGGTTTGGGTCTGATGGTCTGAATAGTTGGTAGAAATAGGCACCTTCCTACCTGATGTGGTAGGTCTAGATAAGGGGTCACCAACATGGTGCCCCAAGGATGCCCCCAATGACCACATGAGTTGCCCGTGGACCTGTTCTATAAAATAGCACAACTCACCAGCGAACATCATCTAAAATTTTATTTTGTCCTGTTTCTAATCTATCACATTTGCATTTATATAGATTTGAAATTGAATATAAAAAAGCATTTAAAACATGTTTATCATGCATGAAGTTTAGACATGTTTAGGAGGGCGTTTAAAACTGATATCAAACTTCGTATGGCTCAGTACCCGTGAAGTAGCTCTCCGTTTTAAAAAGGTTGGTGACCCCTGGTCTAGATCTTGCAAGTTTGTTTGTACTGGCTGTGTGAACATACTGTAGCACTGTTAAGAATATGCAACACAGCCTGAGTTGGGGATCTGCTGTATGCATCAGTAATATAATGCTTTGTCCTTTTCTAGGCTGTTCATTAAGACATAAAGCCTGAAAGTTTTCTGAATGGCATTAATGAAATTGAGCACTGCCCCCACCTGCTGGCCAATTTATTAAAACATTGAAATCGCTGTCTGCACAGGCTGACGTGTCATTTAAGTCTGATAATTTTCTATGAGTCAAACGGCAAGAAAATGACAAGAAGTTAAAAACATGGAGTTAGATGAAGGAGAAAAGATTACAAATTTGAAGATTATGAAATCAGGACATGTCAGCTAAGTCAGCCAAGGTGGGTCTTAAACATATGGACGGAAGTATGAGCGCTAAACTTAAACGGGTTCACTTGTAACCGCTGCCACCAAATTTCGTTAAATTGCTGGGGAGGTCCAGATACATGAGACAGGAATAGAAGGATTATTCTTTATTAATATACAGACGAGGGTTACAACCCTCCCTAGGGCAATAGAAGGGGATACCTGCCACGGGACATTCTAAAACGCTTAATGTGAAAATGCGTAACGCAACTTAATGTATTAAAACAGTCACCACAAATCACCAAATTTCTCGCGAATGTATCTGGCCATAAAGACTTACCTGACAAGAAATCAAAACCGAAATGCTAGGAATATGGACTTTAAGCCTTTTCTTTATGGGCGTCAATGGAGGGGAAAACGCTTGACGTAAGATGAAGTCCATATTCCTAGCATTTCGGTTTTGATTTCTTCCCTGGCATGGGTGACGGGTACACCACGTTCCCAAAGCCACGTTAGCCTCGAGCGAACTGCCCGGAGAAACCGCTCACACCAGCGCTGCAACCCGATCTCCTCCCCTTTTAAACACACATTTCTATGGCGTTAAATTAGTGCCAAAAGTCGTGCGCATAAAAACAGAAAATCCATGCTCTCTACGCGCTCGCGATTGCACAGCACTCACTCACTCGCTCGCCGTTAAATTAGGGCCAAAAGTCGAACCACGCGCGTGCGTGTGCTCGAGTGCTGAAAACCCATCCCCTCTACGCGCTCGCGTCTGCACAGCACTCGCTCGCTCGAATTTCCCGCTTCGTCTTACCGTATATAAAAGAATGGGCCAATGTACGGTAAATTGCATTGTGAATAAAATTTCTTAATACAACATCACAAAGCCAATTTAACACTAGAACTGCCAAATCTACGCAAATTTGCGTAAATTCCCTGGGCCTAACACCTACTAGCATCCCTGCTGAGAGTTTCTTGGGCCATTGTCCTCCTGCTTTTGTTGTGCAAACACACCCATTACCTGTGAGGCCTGGCACATTTGCATTTTTTTACTCAGAGCAGCTAAAATCCAAGGCAGGCTAAACCTCTGTGTGTGACATGGAAACCTTCACAAAAGTCTGCCATATCTATACCAAATATCCCACACGCTGACTGACCTGCAAATATGAAAGACACACATTCACAAAATATATGGAAGCACAAGTCTGTTTTATTTATAAAAAAAATTGAGTGTTTCAAACTTTGCAGTGTTTGCAGACCCAGTGACCATCATCCCTGCATTTGGCGCAAGTGAATTTGTAACACTTTGCACTGGTAAACCTGCTGCGGTTTCTGTTGCAGTTCTCCTGTACCTGACACTGAGTTGTCCATACAAGTCCTGGCACAGCAGCAGCCTTCCTCTGTCCCCATAGCCTTTTGTGGCATAAATTGGCAATGGAGTTCCTTGGCTAGATGACTCAAAAATAATCTTCTTTTGCCTTCCCACCCTGTACATGCCTTGTACAGAACGTAGGAATTTGCCACCACCAGGTCCGGCATGTTGTAAAATACAGCTACTGGCCACCTGCATGTTGCTGCTCTTACGGAATACATGTGCGCCATTTGGTTCAACACATTTACACCACACTATAACAGCAGAGAGAGAGAGAGTCATGAGTGTATTTGCTTTTTTTCTACCTTTCTATATAGGCCTGTATAGTACATATCAGAAAACATTGTAGCACTGATGTAAAATTATACACACATTCACATACCTTCATGTGGTTATAGTCTGTTATCGTGTTGGGTTTCCTCTTTCTGCCTTCACAGATCGCCACATCTTGGTCCAAGGAACTCAGAACACACACAATCTTGTTTTTTTAGGTGCATAAATTGTCAAGGAGACACTGCCACTTCTAAGCACTGACGCGGAGAATTCCTCTTGCTGTGCAGTGTCCTTTGAAATTGGAGGAAGTTCATACCAAACTTTATTCCCTGTGCTCAGTAGTGTTGTTTTGCGCTGAAGCAGTCTGTGTGACAGTGCCAGTGAGGTGAAGAAATTGTCCGTTGTGACATTTCTCCCGTCATCCAGAAATGGCTCCATCAGACTCATGACCATGTTCTCTGCCAGCCTCTCCCTTTTCTGGTGACTGGGGTCCTTTCCCAAGTTAGGGGACACGTTGCAGACGTATTTGGTCTCCAAATCCGTGGCCATCCAGAACTTGATCCCAAATTTGTCCGGCTTGGATGCGATATACCAAGTGACATGGAATGGATCCACATCTACTCCACGTTGTCTTTCCACCGGTGTCCCTCAGGGCTCGGTTCTTGGCCCTCTCCTATTCTCCCTCTACACTAAATCTCTTGGCGAAGTTATATCCTCACATGGCTTCTCCTACCACTGCTATGCCGATGACACTCAACTCATCCTCTCCTTCCCTCCCTCAGACACTCATGTCTCCACTAAGATCTCTACATGCTTGGCAGACATCTCATCTTGGATGACCACTCACCAGCTAAAACTCAACACTAGTAAAACTGAGTTGCTTTACATCCCGGCTGACTCATCCCCCCTCCAGGACCTTGCGATCTCCTTTGACAACTCCCTGATCCGTCCTTCGGTTTCTGCTAGAAACCTTGGAGTTACCATAGACGATCGGTTGTCATTTTCCTCACATATCGCCAGTCTTTCTCACTCTTGTCGGTTTCTCCTCTTTAACATCAGGAGGATACGTCCATTTCTTTCCACCCAGGCTACCCAGATACTCGTCCAGTCCCTCGTCATCTCACGCCTTGACTACTGCAACTCGCTTCTAGCGGGTTTACCACTGAGCGCCATCCGTCCCCTCCAACTGATTCAGAATGCAGCTGCTCGTCTTGTTTTCAACCTTCCCAAGTTCTCCCACACCACTCCTTTGCTGCGCTCCCTCCACTGGCTTCCTGTAGCTGCACGCATCAGATTCAAAACACTGATGCTCGCATACAAAGCCAAAAATTCTCTGGCACCATCCTACCTAAAGGACCTCATCACACCCCGCTCTGCACCACGATCTCTCCGATCCTCCAGCACTGCTCGACTGGTCCCACTTCCCCTCAAGGCACAAGGAAGACACGCATCTCGGCTCTTCTCTGTCCTGGCACCTAATTGGTGGAATGAACTCCCCCTAGATGTCCGAACAGCTGAATCCTTGAATGTCTTCAAGCGACGACTCAAAACTTTTCTTTTTCAGAAATACCTGACGTAGAACTTCTATATTCTTACTCGACTCTTTTTCTGGTGTGTGTTTTAAAAAAATTAAATAAAATAAAAATTCTGCACTACTCAATGGCGTTCTCAGAGATAGTATTCGTAGCTGGGGTCCTTATTGAGCTAGCATCGGAAATTCATTGCAGAGTCTCAAAGCACTTATGTAAGTCGCTCTGGCTAAGGGCATCTGTCAAATCCTGTAAATGTAAATGTAAATATACTGCATGGACAATGAACCTTGGTCGAGAACAGCTGTCCATCTATGTTCATGTGTTCTCCTGGAGTGAAACTTTCAGCACAGTTCTTGGTGAAGGCTGGCAGAGAACGTGGTCATGAGTCTGATGGAGTCATTTCTGGATGACGGGAGAAATGTCACAATGGACAATTTCTTCACCTCACTGTCACTGTCACACAGACTGCTTCACTTTACTGTGCATGGTGAATAACGTTTGCCGTGAACTTCCTCCATTGGCAAAGGACACTGCACAGGGAGAGGAATTCTCCACGTCAGTGTTTAGAATGGCGCGCATGTATTCAGTACGAGCAGCAACAAGCAAGTGGCCAGTAGCTGTGTTTTACAACATGCTGGACTTGGTGGCCGTGAATGCCTACGTTCTGTACAAAGCATCTACAGGGTGGAAAGGAAAAAGAAGATTGTTTCCGATTCTTCTAGCCAAGGAACTCCATTGCCAAATACAGGGATGATGGTCACTGGGTTTTCAAACGCTGCAAACACAGACTTTGAAAGATAGACAGACTGTGTGGGACAGTAACCACTGAGACAAAAGGCAGAAAGATGACGAAGAGATGAACCTGGAACTGAGGCAGGGATACATCAATTTTTACATGAACAGCCAAACATGCAAAGCTGGACAGATCACACAAAAACAAAATTCACTTTTGGTGTTATAATTCAGTGATGGCCAATGAAAATGAAATGACATTTTATTCTGTATGTGTATGAGCATGTCAAAAACCATGGACCATGACTTCACTCAGCTTATGACATTTATATACAAACATGCATTGGAGACTGAAGTGTTAGCATGTTTTCATTTTATTCATTTCATTCTATTAGCAACTTTGCATTCTATTTTCACTCAATTTGTTTTATAAATAACACAGACTTGTGTTTCCATATATTTTGTGAATGTGCGTCTTTCATATTTGCAGGTCAGTCAGCGTGTGGGATATTTGGTATAGATATGGCAGACTTTTGTGAAGGTTTCCATGTCACACACAGAGGTTTAGCCTGCCTTGGATTTGAGCTACTCTGAGTAAAAAATGCAAATGCGCCAGGCCTCACAGGTAATGGGTGTGTTTGCACAACAAAAGCAGGAGGAGGATGGGGCTGAAGACCTGCGAAAATCACAGCAGGGGTGACAAACACCTTGGGACTCTCAGCAGAGAATAAAAACTCGGTAAATCTAGTGTTAATAAATTCAAATCCTGGGAAGAACGCTCCTCAGATATTAGTTCTCGGGTTAGTGTTAGCAGACTATAGGCGAAACCACCTTAAGTGCTATCTGTTAATGTTTATTAAATTAGCATTAAAATGGAGAGGTTTATAATATCTTTTGTCCTTGTAGCTGCTAAATACACTCATTATTAAAGCCATAAAGTTGTCTGCCTACTACATTGGAATCTCCACTGAGTAAGTGTTTTTGATGGATTTTATTTAACTTTATTATACTCTGGTCCTTAGATCTAATGTCATACTTCTTCACTTATATTGTTTGTGAAAAGGTTTACCACGGTCAAACAGAGCAGCCACTACATCATCATACATGAACAAGCACCTCACAAAACAAAAACATTTCATTTTCATAATTAAAACTTTTGAATGGTAGGCCTAGTGTGTGGATCAGAGACAAGATCTTGACACCTCATTAACTATAATTTGTTCTGTGAACAGCTCAGATACCACCTTCTCGAAAGTCTTCTGCATAAAATAGAAATAGGATTCAGCGCGACTCCACTAAATTTGGATTACCTGGAGTTCCTTTGTCATCAGGAGCTGTATCTTCTGCAGGCCCTGTCTAATCACATTGAAGTACCTCCTGCTATCACCCTGGCTTTGCAAGAGCTCTTTGACCTTGTGAGGGCACATCTGGAACGTCCAGCCCCATGTGTCACACAGGAAGTCGCTGCCACCAATAGACGACCCAAGATTTTGATTGAAGAACAATGTTTGAAAGAAATGCTCCATACTCAACTTCCTGTGCCTTGCATAGCCACACTGATGGGTGTTTCAAGAAGAACAATCTTAAGAAGAATAAAAGAGTATGAGCTCTGTGTTAGGGAACTTGACAATTTGGTTTCTTCTGTCAAGAATGATCTACCAAATGCAGGCTACAGGATAGTCAATGCAGGCTGCAGTCAATGGGCTACAGGGTTCGGTGGAGAAGAGTTGCAGCCTCCATGCATAGGGTTGATTCCATGCGCATCATATAAAGGTTGTCAAGTCTTGGCTGTGTTGTACGCAGAATGTACCAGGGCCTTTGTCTCTAGTACACGTGGACACAAACCACAAGTTGATCCGGTTTGTATTACCAGCAAATTTATTTGGAGTAAACCCTGGGTGGATTGGTGTGAGGTGGTGGTGGGGCTTTGGAGAAGATTTCCTGCCGATCAACACTAGCAACTTATATCTATCTGTCATGGAGGTCTCGGGACTCACAGATATTCAGAGACATGTGGATAGTTTACCAGTGGTTTTCAGCAGGAAATAGTTATTACTACAAATTGTCACCCCCCCCCCCCGCCCCCCACAGAAACTGGATCTGGCTATAGTGGGAAAATCTTTTTTTTTTTTTTATTTGTGAGAACTTGAAAGCAAAACAAAACTTGGAAAAAATATATGCTCATTCACCAATTTTCTAATCTGGGGTCTAAAGTGGTCAGGCTTGCAAGTGTATTTGGTTATTTGTCTATCCTAGCCTGTTGCAGTGTATATTTCCTGTATATTTTGCATGTAAAAAATGTTGTTTGTTATGTCAGTGCTTAATATTATCATGTAGTCTTCATGAACTTTCTTCATCTTGGCCAGGGACTGCATTTGAAAAGTAGCCACTTGACTAAAATTGGCACATTTTCAGAAATGCCAGCAACAATACTGATAATGAACACCCCTCTAACTGACTCTCAGTTGGTTTAGAAAAAAGACTTTTAAGAGAAAAGAAAGCCTTCCTTTGGTTTTGCATTTTTCTCTTTTTTGTTGGCTGTGCACAATATATTAGAAGAATACCTTACAATTATATTAGTTAAGAAATAACAGATTGCGTATATACAATATTAAGGTGATGACAACAACCCTCACTGTCTCTAGGTGCTGCTTCAGACAGGGCATTCTGCAGCAGGGACACCACCCGTCGTGCAGCATCCAGCAAATCTCCCTATCACAACAGCCCACATAACAGAATAACATTAGTGTATGATTCAGTAGGGCTAGTCCAGGTCTGGAAAGTAGTTGGGCCAGATTTTTAAACCAAGAAATTTAGCTGGGCCAGACATTTTCAGCGGCCCAGTAAGCAACAGGTAATGGCATTTTAAACAAACACAAATCAAGGTACATTATTTTAAAAAACTACAACTGAACAGAATCTGAGAGCAATATTTTTTTTCACTTCTGAAATGAGAAAAATATTTTGGTCGTATCTGACCTAGACGCATCCCAAAGAAAAAAAATGCCTATTAGATGGTAAACAGACATAAAGAAAAAGGGAAAAATCGTCTATAATCATCATCCGCTTATACTGTGGTGATCCATTTCACCCACACAGGCATGATCACCATTAGCGGTTTCCACATTATTGTCGAGGTGACTATTCACTTTACCTCTGCTTTCTCCGACATCTTCCTGATTCTGCCGCCAACAAGGGGCTCATAGGGTGGAGACTGAGGGTGTTAAACAGACCAATCTTTTGTCACTGAATGCAACAAATAATGTATTTATCTGTCAAAAGTCCAGCACCAGGAAAAGCAACAGAGTGACAGTAGAAACTGTAATAATAATGGAAGTGCGCCGCCCTACAGGGAAGGAGGAGTGATGGGAGTCCCGGTGGTGGCTAAGCGCGCGTGGGGAGAGGCGTCGTACTGTGAGGCTTCATGAACTTCCGATGGGGCAGTGCTGTCATACAGCGGGGAGCCTGAGAGGGGCACTGTGGCCGGGTGCGAGAGCCCTGGGTAATGAGTTGTAGAGCTGCGCAGTGTCACGATCGGGTACAAGCAGGCAGGCGATCGTGCGGGCAAGGCGTGCAAGGAGCAAGCGGACAGGCAAAAACGGGAGTTTAATTAGGAAGCGCGGACGGGGAAACATCTCACGCATACAAACATCAATGACAGACACTGGACTCAGGTAAGACACGGACTGAAATACACAGGACTGAGCAAATTAACTAGATACAGCTGGGTACAAATCGGGAGAAAACACGTGGGTAATCAGGGGGCGTGGCACACAGGAGGAGCGGACGAGCCGGGCATGACACGCAGGAACTGAGAGCCCAAGCTGTTGGACATTCCACTGGACTAGGAGACTGGGGTGAGTGAGGAGGAGCTCATTGACCACAAACTGGGATACTGGCTGTGTGTGAGCAATGGGGTGGAGATTAAGGAAAGACGTTAAATCAGCATGCAGTGTTGCCTGGAAACAACAACAAATATACTAGTGTCACTGTACTAAAACAATATCAAAATAATGCCTATTTTTTATTCATTTTACTTGTAGAGTGCAAAGTACAAAGGAAAACAAAGAGTAACTATGGCGAAATAAATCAAAGCATGTCCCAGAATGATGGGCCTGAATGGATCAGGACAGAAGAAGGCGAAAGTCCTGTTAACGAGGTGAGACGATGCAGACACAGGCCAGGATGTGGGTATAGGCGAGAACAAGAGGGAAGACGGGGGCCCGAGACTCAGCATGGGGACAGGTGGGGGAGGGGAGGCACGGGCTCACCTGGAGCTGCTCCCGGAGGTGCCGCTATGACTCATGGGTAACATGCCGGAATGGGACGGCACCTGTAGGCTGGACCAGTTGTCATGGGAGGGCAACATGGACAGACAGGTAGACGAGCTGTCTGAATAAGCAGCTGCAAGTATAAAACAATAAATGAAGCAGGTATGTGGTGGGCAGTGTTACAGCGTCCTTAATATGGTCAATACAGAAAAGGCATGTTATCATGTTATGTATATACTGCCTCCAGTTACTTAATGCCTAACTTTAATACATTGATTGATTTGTTCACTGCTGCAGCCTGTGTCAACTTTCCTTTCAGACAGATGTAAAGTCCATTCTGTTTTTGTTCTGTGTAGTTTTTTTTGAACAGCATATGGCTGAATTCTGTTAAACCTCAGACTGAAGAAAATTGTGTTAATTGAAAAGCAAATATCAAAAACTCAGTCTGCAGGAATGTTTTTCTAAATATTTCTGTGGACTTTTGGAAATTTCACGAAATTCCATTGCTCCATTACATAAACACTGAGTGAGATTTCATTCCCATTACTGCAACGTATGAAGAGGATTATGACTTATTACTTTAGGTTATCGGACTGAGTGAGTTTTGGAAATTTGCTCTTCGATAACTGAAGCAGTGCTGTGAATGCAGAGGTTATATGCGTCGCATATCAACAGAACTGTATGTTTATGTCTTGTCTTAATTATTTTGATTAAATGTCTAACTATTCCCAATATGTGTGAACATACTTGGCCAAATAAAGCTGATTCTGATTCAGTCAGAGGGTAATCGTCGGTGTGCTGTACTATCGTGGTGACCCACACAGAGAGCTTAGGACCATGATTTCAGTGTGTGCTTGTGTGAGGGGACAGGCAGGGCGGCGGCTCACTGGGTGATGCACTCCTGTGGGTATAGGGGCTGGGATAGGGGGCGGAGCAGTTACTCCTCAAGGAGGAGTAACAGTCACAGCCGTGGGGGGAGGAGAGGGAGAGGGTGCTCCCAAACTGGGGGTGTGGGTTTGATGAAGAGCAGAGAGACCCTGAGCCTGGGATGAACCAGCTGCCTACTGAAACGAAAGCGGATAAAGACAGAAACTAGAACCTCAAACTAAACAACACAAACAACAATATCAAGTTATATTCAATCATTAAACCGTTATATATTTAATCTAAACAATAGTAATAAATATCGTTCCGATTCAAAATATCATTTACGGGTGAATCTTATGACTTGCATTGGGAAACAGGAAACGGGCCAAGCTGCAGGGCCAGTTCAAAGGCATAGTGCGAGGCGCCCAGAAAGGGGGCGAGGTCTGGGCGGAGTCAGCTAAAGAAGAAAAAGGCCTGACCTTTTTCTGGATGCTGTGGACTGTGTTTGTGTGTGAGCTGCAGCTGCATGTTCCTTACATTTTTTTTATTAACACCAGCACCGTGAGGTTTGGCCTGGACTGGGTCCTGTCCTGCATGGTTGAAGACATGTTGACTGATGGTCAGCCCGTGTTCTGTTGGATCCCACAGAAAGGAAATGGGAATCCCGTTTGGATCGGATGCTGACAGTTGAAAAAAAACTCATGTCTGTGTGTTATGAAAGAATATCAATAAATGTTTCCGAAAGGGGATGACTCATTTGGTAATTATTTACGGCTTATGTTATGGCTGAGAAATTTACAGTCTTTACTAAAGTCTGACTTCTTTCGAGTCACCTTTAATATAGATTGGACACTCTCTATGCTATGTACAATACTTATATAGATGGTACATGTTTACTTGCTTGCACAGATGGTTGATTAGGTAATTAGTGTAAGTGTGTGTGTGTGTGTGTGTGTGTCCAATCGCATGTATGTCCAAGGTCCATAGTAAGTAATATACACTGATCAAGAGATGCCTGAAAGTGGATGAAAGAGGACATTAGTGGGTGTATCACTTAGTGTAACGGGTGCAGGAAAATGAGCAGGACTGCAAGCCATATAATGACCCACTGTCCTTATCTAGCTCTTAATACAGTATGCATACAGTGATGTATCTACAATGGACAGCTACTATAAGCAGATAGCACAGTACAGGTGCTTAATCTGTATGCTATTTCCATCCATCCATTGTCCAAACCGCTTATCCTACTGGGTCACAGGGGGTCCGGAGTCTATCCCGGAATCAATGGGCACGAGGCAGGGAAGAACCCAGGATGGGGGGCCAGCCCATCACAGCTCACACTCACACACCATTCACTCACACATGCACACCTACGGTAAATTTAGCTACTCCAATTAGCCTCAGCATGTTTTTGGACTGTGGGGGGAAACCGGAGGAAACTAGCAGCTTTGTGTGGTAATTGTTTGTATTAAAAATACATTGGATCAAGTCAAATTATTTTTATGAAGAATTAACATCTAAAAGCTGCTAGTAGACCGTGGGAAAATAATTTTTCTATTTTCTTGCTGCCATCTCGTGGCCAAAAGTAGGTATTGCAATTTCCATCATATGTAAGAGGGCCTGCCCATCAGAGTAATGTACATCCTGTGACATGTATTGACTATCAAGACAAACTGAAACACGGTGTATTAGGCTGTCAATGAGTACTGGACTAGGGTGAAAAACTGCCTGATAATCTACCTATTAACTAGAAGAGTACAAACTGGAGACGGATCCCCTAATACAGAGGGATTAACGTCTGTGCCACATCCAGAACCATTCAGTGTAGGAGTCTGGTGGTTCTACTGGATACTGACAAGTACCCAGCCCCTTTGTTCCCTCTGATAATCATCAGTCCTCCTCTGAATGCCTTCACCACTCTATTCCTGAATAGGTACACATTTAAATATGCTAGCAAGATCAAGGTATTGGGATAACTGTTAGGTTCGCTGTTCAGAGAGTTGCAGTGAAAACCATCATACACAGTGGCCCTTTCTGGATAAGATTACCTCCCTCTGATCTAACAGGTCAAGATCAAAGCAAGGTGCATTGCAATGTCTGACACCCAGCACACTACAGCATATAAAATACAGGTATCCATCGCCTTCCGCATTTGGAACCAGGACCACTTGTTGCAAGTCAATTTGGGCGTATCTCAAGTTATACGAGAGAGGCAAGACATTAAGGACAGTATACACAGTACTGAAATAATAATGTACATATTAAACCACAGCACTTAATAAACAGATACTGCACTTACATTTCACAAAAAAAAAATAAAGCACAGATTGCACTAAGAAATCAAAAGATGCATGTGCTAGCAAACAGTGGGAGCTGAGGAAGAAGCAGTGGTGAAATACTTTATTGTACAGTACAGTAAGTTTCTTTTTATAGAATGAAATAGCATACAGGGGGCGGCATGGTGGTGCAGTGGTTAGCACTGTTGCCTCACACCTCTGGGACCCGGGTTCGAGTCTCTGCCTGGGTCACATGGGTGTGGAGTTTGCATGTTCTCCCCGTGTCGTCGTGGGGTTTCCTCCGGGTACTCCGGTTTCCCCCCACAGTCCAAAAACATGCTGAGGCTAATTGGAGTTGCTGAATTGCCCGTAGGTGTGCATGTGTGAGTGAATGGTGTGTGAGTGTGAGCTGTGATGGGCTGGCCCCCCATCCTGGGTTCTTCCCTGCCTCGTGCCCATTGCTTCTGGGATAGGCTCCGGACCCCCCGCGACCCAGTAGGATAAGCGGTTTGGAAAATGGATGGATGGATATTAAACCACAGCACTTAATAAACAGATACTGCACTTACATTTCACAAAAAAAAAATAAAGCACAGATTGCACTAAGAAATCAAAAGATGCATGTGCTAGCAAACAGTGGGAGCTGAGGAAGAAGCAGTGGTGAAATACTTTATTGTACAGTACAGTAAGTTTCTTTTTATAGAATGAAATAGCATACAGGGGGCGGCATGGTGGTGCAGTGGTTAGCACTGTTGCCTCACACCTCTGGGACCCGGGTTCGAGTCTCTGCCTGGGTCACATGGGTGTGGAGTTTGCATGTTCTCCCCGTGTCGTCGTGGGGTTTCCTCCGGGTACTCCGGTTTCCCCCCACAGTCCAAAAACATGCTGAGGCTAATTGGAGTTGCTGAATTGCCCGTAGGTGTGCATGTGTGAGTGAATGGTGTGTGAGTGTGAGCTGTGATGGGCTGGCCCCCCATCCTGGGTTCTTCCCTGCCTCGTGCCCATTGATTCCGGGATAGACTCCGGACCCCCTGTGACCCAGTAGGATAAGCGGTTTGGACAATGGATGGATGGATGGATGCTGAGGCTAACTGGAGTTACTAAATTGCCCGTAGGTATGCATGTATGAGTGAATAGTGTGTGAGTGTGCCCTGTGATGGGCTGGCTCCCCATCCTGGGTTGTTCCCTGCCTCGTGCCCATTGCTTCCGGGATAGGCTCCAGACCCCCCACGACCCAGTAGGATAAGCGGTTTGGACAATGGATGGATGGATGGAAACAGCATACAGATCTTATAAGCACCTGTACTGTGCTATCTGCTCATAGTAGCTGTCCATTGTAGATACATCACTGTATGCATACTGTATTAAGAGCTAGACAAGGGTCATTATATGGCTTGCAGTCCTGCTCATTTTCCTGCACGCGTTACACTAAGTGATGCACCCACTAATGTCCTCTTTTATCCACTTTCGGGCATCTCTTGATCAGTGTATATTATTTACTATGGACCTTGGACATACATGCGATTGAACACACACACACACTTACACTAATTACCTAATCATCCATCTGTGCAAGCAGGTAAACATTTACCATCTATGTAAGTATTGCACATTGCATAGAGAGTGTCCAATCTATATTAAAGGTGACTCAAAAGAAGTCAGACTTCAGTAAAGACTGTAAATTGGCAGCCATAACATAAGCCGTAAATAATTACCAAATGAGTCATCCCCTTTCGGAAACATTTATTGATATTCTTTCATAACACACAGACATGAGTTTTTTTTCAACTGTCAGCATCCTTCTCGATTGTCAGAAGCTCTGCGCTAGAGGGAGGTTTACTGGTCTTATACTCTTCTGGCACCTTGTGTGATTCCTGACTTGGGACATCAGTTTGGCTCCTTCTGTATGTGGTTTACATTGTATTTGTTCTTTAAAGTTGCCCCTTCAGAATTAGACAGTGTAACCAGCTTGCCACATATTGCCTGGATGACATAAGGTCCGGTAAAATCCGGTTCCGTTCTTCCTCCTTTCCGTCCCCGCTTCCTCATGTTGAACAGAAGCGCCTCATCTCCAACATGATAAACTGTGTTTTGGTACCTCTTTTGTATTCGTTTACCACATGCCTGCTTCTGTTTTTCCTGTTACTAGGAGATGTTTTCAGCTGTTGTTGCTTATTGTCTCAACTACTTTATTTTTTTCATCAAAAAACGTGCCGTAGCTTTTCTCATCGGGAAGAATAATTGTGGAAAGCTGAAGTGGAAAAACATTCATAGCAAATTATTATTATTCACAGATCATTATAAAGAGTCATTTTCTAAAAGCATTAAGAACAATGTAATTTGCTGTTTCAAGATATGTTTTTAAATAACTACTTGTCAGTCATAAGAAACTCTTCAACACACATGATCCGATCTTGCCACAAATCATTTTTAATCTCACTTTTGTTGCCAGCAGTTCAGACATTAATGGCTGTGTGTTGAGTTATTTTGAGGGGACATCAAATTTACACCATTATACAAGCTGTACACTGATTACTTTACATTCTATCAGAGTTTCATATCTTTAACGTTGTCCCTTGAAAAGATATAATAAAATATTTACAAAAATGTGTGGGGTGTACTCACTTTTGTGAGATACTGTATATTAAGGGATTGATTGTCAATAATATCAGTAATTCCTGATGTAATGTTAAAAGAATAGAGCCTGTCTCACACAGTTCTAAAACAACCTCAAAAACAGACTTACCATTTTATGTCATCATTCGTTTTCTCATCCAGGCCATTGGTTTGGGGATGATATGCAGCAGTGATCAACGGCAGAACAGGGGCTCTGAACGCAGTATGGATTAAAAAGGAATTAACCATCTCTCTCAATATAAAATTAGGATCATTTATTCTCTACAGAGGCCCCCATAGAATAGTGCATCCATCCCCTCACTCATGTTTAGACAGACGTAAGGCAACAGGCCAATGACATTCAGAACAGCAACAACATCAACAATTGTACAGCTAGTTTTAAAATTTAATAAAAAAGACAAACCAATTAGGTAATATTAATGAAATTATTAAAATGTGCAGATTAATAGTCAGAAATAATTTGCGATTTTAAGAGCGGAAAGGATACATTAAAACTCAATTACATTTATCCCTTAATAATAAAAAAAAGGTTTTTGAATTTTACATCATGATAAATGAGAACTATATGTGATTACTAATTACTGTTGACTAATTTCCTGTCTGGACGTTTCCCTCCTCATTGTTAAAAGTCATTATATGTCTGGGTGCCAGTCAGTGGAAGCACACAGACATGTTGGCCAGCTGTCATATTCATTCAGCACCAGCCCATCAAGTAGAGAATTCAGCACCACGGACAGTGACCTGTGTTACAATGACATCAGGTCATTGGCTCTAAATATTTTTCTAGAAATAACTAAATGGCTCTATTGTAGAAATTTCCAGCCAGAGTCTTGTGGTGCGTTCGTTTTTCTCTCGGAACTTGGAAATTCCAAATTGGGTGACATCACATCCAACAATCTCCCGTTCAAGCTAGCACAACTCGGAACAAACATGGCTGCCTCCATGAATACGCTGCTGTGTTGTTGCTTTATATTTTAGCAGTTATGGAGTAAGATTATTATTTCAGACAAATAAACAAGAAACAGGAACTAGTCAAACCACATTAAAAGCTTTATAAAGTATTTTAGTACATTCATAGCGATATTCTTTTTTCGAGAGGCAAACAAACTACAAACAAACCAAAAACACTAACAAGTCTGGTAAAAATCTGATATTGCATGTTAGGATACTGTTTACGGTCACAATATGGTATTCTCTAAATCGAACACGTGCAATTACATTAATAATTACTAATAATTATAAATAATAATAATAATAAATGGGCGGTATGGTCGTGCACTGGTTAGCACTGTTGCCTCACACCTCTGGGACCCAGGTTCAAATCTCCACCTGGGTCACATGTGTGTGGAGTTTGCATGTTCTCCCCATGTCGTCGTGGGGTTTCCTCCGGGTACTCCGGTTCCCCCCCACAGTCCAAAAACATGCTGAGGCTAATTGGACTTGCTAAATTGCCCGTAGGAATGCATGTGAGAGTGCATGGTGTGTGTGAGTGTGCCCTGCGATGGGCTGGCCCCCCATCCTGGGTTGTTCCCAGCCTCGTGCCCATTGCTTCCGGGATAGGCTCCGGACCCCCCGTGACCCAGTAGGATAAGCAGTTTGGAAAATGGATGGATGGGATAATAATAAATTTAACAAAATAAACATTTTTAAGGATTTGTAAAATAGAATTAATGTTGAGTGTGTAAGCCGCCATGTTGAAATTACGTCACAGGGGCAACTCGGACAAGAAGATTCTGTCAGACATTAACGTCATAAAAGAGGCGTTTCTAATGGGAAGTGATGTTTTTCGTGACGTTTTTGTCCGAGTTGGAGTGAAATAATCAAACGCAGCATGTGTTCCTATTTGAAGAGAATATTCTATTTTTATTCTAAGGAACTACAGAAAATCAGCTCTGCATGTGATCTCCCCTTTACTGCTCGAGCAGGGCACACGCACATCAACAAGTGTCAAGGCAGCAAGTGCATGCAAACAACTTCTCAGGACGGTTACAGTATAGGACCTTCAGAAAGAGCCAGACTGCGGCGTCATTCAGAGATTCCATTGTCTAAGGCTTGCACTAAAACATTACAGCATATTTAAACAAAGTAGCATGGCACCTGTGTCAGAATCCCTCCCTGCCTTGTTCTGTTCTCTCTTTGTTGTCCCCATTTAGCCAGCACATGTCACTGGCCATCCTGACTCCTCTTTTGATTGTGGGTTTTAAGGATATCAGTGGGTCTGTGTTTTCATAATTGTCCCCCAGGCCACCATGCTGCTCAGCCCTTGATTCCAACTACAGTTGCAATCAGGTGGTTCTCAATCTACTAGGACTGTATAACAGGATTGGCCACCTGTTCTACCTTTACTCGTTCAGCCGCATTCATGAGTCTGGCCTATAGGTTATTCAAATTTTGTCCTGCCAAATTTACCGGACAGGAGGTGGACACTGCAAATGAATGTGTGAATACTCCAATACCTACATCTTTACAAGTTACCTGAAGTGGTTTGGTAAATGATTGTGAGGTTGGAAGTCCTTCTTGATGTCTGTTTGCAGCTCATCCACCAGCAACTGCACGAGTTGTCGCTCCCAGAGGGAATCCCACTCTCGGTCCGCTGGAGGGTCCATCTCACTGTAGCTGGAGTATGTTTCCATCAGTCACTTGGCGTGGGGCTCACAGAATTTACCAGGCTCCTGTTTAATCTGACGCACCTTAGTCCAGTCCATGCATCTGGGGAACTTCTCTGAAAATCTCTGGCAGATTCTTTGCAGCTATACTTGATATTGGGTACTTGCCGCAACTAAGTAATGGGTTGTTGAATCAAAGTCCCGTTCCATGTCAAAAATAACCCCATTTTAGGGTTTTGTTAAACAACTGGTCTAATTTGGATGCAGAGGTTCTGCACGGAAGGCCCAGTCTCTGAAGGGCTGTGGCATAGCGAGGCCTGTTCTGCCTGGAATCCGGCAGGTCACTGGCAACATCCCCCAACTCCTTCATCTATAAGGTCGGGAAACCAGAACGTTTACTCCCCCTTATGGATAAGGACATACCAACGTTGGGGCAACTCCTGCTGCCTGAGTCTTCAACCAAGTCCAAAACAAAAGTATACAATGTTAGGAAGGGTAATTCAATGGTATGAGACTGAAACTAGAAACTGTAAATCGGATGGAGTTAAATAGCAATACTGTGGAAGAGGCATGGGAATTTTTTAAAAGCACATTGTTGCAAGTGCAAAAGAACTTCATACCCGTTTCCAGAAAAACTAAATCTAGGAAACTGCAACCAAGCTGGTGTCATGACCTGCTTGTACGATCCTCGTGTGTGCCACGCCCCCTCATTAACCATGTGTGCTGCCCCGATTGTAACCAGCTGTTTTCTGTCAGTTTGAGTAGTCCTGTGTATTTAGTCCACATTCAAGTCTGTTTCCCCAGTCCTGTCATTGAAATCTCTCGCTGTTGGTACCTGTTTTCATCAATAAACCCTCATTCCCGACTCTCCGTTTCCCGGATCCTTGATTCCTCGCTTCCTGCCTGTTCGTCCAGCACGCGATGTCACAGGTGGTTTACTACGAAAATTAAGAATAAAGTCAGGAGCAAAAGGGCTTTCTTCCACAAATGGAAATTAACTAATGATTTCAAAATAAAGCAGGAGTATCTAAGTCTACAGGTTTAGTTAATAACAGTTATAAGGATGACGTTAAAAGTTTCTTCCAATATTTTAACTCCGAAAGAGCTCTAAAAGCTGAAAATCACTCATTTGCAGGATAGTAAGGGCCTTATAATTGAAAATGAAATTGATATAAATGAGTTTAATGATTATTTTACAATGGCTGTTCACAGTAGAATAGCTTACCACCATTTAGTACAAATACAACGATGTCTATGACCAATATATGTATAACTGAGGCTGATGTGGTACAAAGCCTAGCTAAGCTCAAAATAAATAAATCGCAAGGCCCTGATGGCATCTTATCTATAGTTTTAAAAGAGATGAGGGGTATTATTAGCCAACCTTTAACTTTACTATTCCAGAAATCATTATCTGCTGGTGTGGTATCTTCTGATTGATGTTAGATCATGTCTCATGTCCAGAGAGGCTACAACAGGATCTGGATTTAATTAGCGACTGGGCTCATACGTGGCAGATGAAATTTAACATAGATAAATATAAGGTAATCCATGCAGGGAGCAGAAATATAGTAAATATAGTAAAGTACAGATATTTTATGGGTTCCACTGAAATAAAGGTAGCTGATTACGAGAAAGATCTCGGTGTGTATGTTGATACTTCCATGTCCCACTCTTGCCAGTGTGGGGAAGCATTAAAAAAAGGCAAAAGGATGTTGGATTAAACTCCACACACCTAGAGATGTAAGTCAAGAGAAGTGATGCTACGATTATATAATTCCTTGGTAAGATCCCACCTAGAATACTGTGTGCAGGTTTGGTCACCATACCTTCAGAAGGACATTGCTGCCTTGGAAAAGGTGCAACGTAGGATGACTAGAATGATTCCTGCACTTAGAGGAATGTCTTATGAGGAGAGGTTCGCTGAGCTGAATCTGTTTAGCCTCAAGCAAAGGAGACTATGGGGGGACATGATCCAGGTATATAAGATTCTAACAGGTCGGGATGCTGTTCAGCCAAATGACCATTTCAATATTAATTTAAAATACTAGAACTCGTGGCCATAGTGGAAATTAGCTGGAGAACATTTAAAAATGAATCTGAGGAAGCACTTCAATTCAATTCAATTTTATTTATATAGCGCTTTTAACGACATGCATTGTCACAAAGCACTTTACATTTAACCGGCCAGAACCCCACCAAGCAAGCCTGAGGCGACAGTGGCAAGGAAACTCCCTCTAGCAGGAAGAAACCTTGAGTGGAACCTAGACTCAGAAGGGGACCCCATCCTCCTCTGGGCGACCAAGGAGCATGAAACTGCATTTACATTGACATTCATTAGAGTTCATATAGTTATAAAGTCCCAGTTGGTTTCATGTAGTTATATCCAGGAGTCCAGGTGCGGGTTCACACGGTGTAGTCGGCTCGGTATCAGCTCGAAAAAGAGAAGATGGAGAAGAGTTATTGCCCTACACCTAACCGGCAGGACTAAAGCAACTATGACAGCCTGCCTAAAAGAGTGACCTGGAAGGAAGCACAGGCATGAGGGTTTACAGAGGTTTTGGCGTCAAGCCACCTCCCATCCACAGCTTAAGTGATCGGCGAGAGTGGCAGGACGACAGCACCAATCCCCCCTTTCCCCTTCAATCTCAAATAACTATGAACCTCCAGATTTCCCATTCACCTTAGAAAAGAAGATTTAACTATCCAAAAGACTGGCGAAAGAGGTACATCTTAAGCCTTGACTTAAAAGCAGAGATTGTGTCTGAGTTCCGAACACTAATAGGAAGTTTATTCCATAGCTGTGGTGCTTTATGAGCAAATGCTCTTCCCCCAAAGGTAATGTTCTTTATTCTGGGTACGGATAGAATACCTCCATCTCGTCATCTAAGTGTATGATTCGGAACGCAAATGAGGTCACTCACATACTGCGGTGCAAGACCATTTACAGCTTTATAGGTTAAGAGCAGTGTTTTGTAGTCAACACGAAATCTAACTGGCAGCCAGTGCAGTGAAGATAAAATTGGGGTAATATGATTATATGTTTTAGTTTAACTATTGCTAGTAGCGGTTCAATCAATGCTGGGAGCATCGCTGAATAATTTTGATGGAACAGGTTCTAGCATACAAGTAGATGAATTTGAAGATAAAATTAAGTACATCAGTTCTGACTGGTTAACCAATATTCAATATTCAAAATGTTCTGTTTAATTGAGCATATTTTTGGTCAAAAAGTTTCATAAAGTCGTCACTGGAAAATAACCAGTGGTCTGGTTATTAGTCAGCTTGGACACCATAGTAAATAGGAATCTAGGATTATTTTTGTTTATTTCAATTAGTTCTGATAGATACTAGATGATTTGGCGGCACTAAGAGCCTTTTTGTAGCTACCCATAGCCTCTTTCCATGCTAGTTCGAACACCACTAGTTTAGTATGATGCCACTTACATTCTGTAAGGACATAAAACTTATAGGTCCTGCAGGCCCCAACTCTGATCAGCCTGCATCAGTCTATTTCAGAGCTCCGCTGGCCCAGGCAAGACTGGACTCAACTCGTCAAACCACCCCTTTTAAGGAAGGCAAAGGCCTGCCGGCTCCTGAGAGACTGGATAGGAATAACTGGAGCAGCACAGAAAAAGCAAGACCTTTCACCCCCGGAGTGACCAGAGTTCCACAATCAATCCACAGCAACAACAGCTGTCAGCCTCCAGACACAGACACCTTTTCCACTATAAACAGGATAACTCAGCACACATAGATGTTAGGGACAAATACACGCATGTTTGGTCTCGTTTGAATAGGCATGAGACGAGGAGTATTATACTCTCAGATTTAAGGCAGTATAGCTTTTCCTAAGAGAAATACAGAAACTTCGGCTCAACCCACCAAACTGAGAGAGATTCTCTCATGGTAGAACAAGGGAATTACAACCACCCCCTAAAGTGATCTGATTGGCTGGGGACTTGAGAACCAAGGTCAGCAATGCCCCTAAAATTAACCATTGACCGAAATTAGTCAGTCTTCAGAAACATGCCATCACCTGGTCTGGATACTTAAGGAAGGGCTTCAGAAGTAGTCGGGGAGTCACTCTGTAATCAGAGCTCCCGCAGAGAACTGGGTGAAAGTCTATCTGTAGTCAGATACTTTCCACAGAACTTTGTTCACTCTCAGCTGAGGAATGTGAATACATGATATGAAGACAACTGGATCACAACTGGATCACGGGGGAATCATAAGCAGGGAAGAACACACAGGCAAACAGCAGCAGCAACATTAAAGGCAGGACTGAGAAGCACATTTATACAAGGCTAAGCAGGGAGCAAACTAGAGGCACCTGAAATGAGTAACACAAGGGCAGGAAGGAGAGGTAAAACAAACGCGGAACAGGCATGGCACGTTATACCACACTAGGGAGGAAACGGGAGGTTCAGGAGGGCAGGGTGTGGCAGGGATCCGTTTCAAAATTTAATTTTGGCTTGTACAAACCTTGGTAAAAGCTGCAAAAGATCGATCAACCACTTTCTGAGCTATTGTCTTAACAAACAAAGCATCTGTTGGGGTGGCGGTGTCTGGGGAATACCATGTGTAATACACCTTGTGAAGATTTATATGTAAAACAAAATATTTTTTGATTCTATCACACATATAGAAATTATCCATCCATCCATTTTCCAAACCGCTTATCCTATTGGGTCGCGGGGGGTCCGGAGCCTATCCCAGAATCAATGGGCACGAGGCAGGGAACAACCCAGGATGGGGGGCCAGCCCATCGCAGGGCACACTCACACACCATCCACTCACACACACACACCTACGGGCAATTCAGCAACTCCAATTAGCCCCAGCATGTTTTTGGACTGTGGGGGGAAACCGGAGTACCCAGAGGAAACCCCACAACGACATGGGGAGAACATGCAAACTCCACACACATGTGACCCAGGCGGAGACACGAACCCGGGTCCCAGAGGTGTGAGGCGACAGTGCTAACCACTGCACCACCATGCCGCCCCTTATAGAAATTATTCTAGGTTTAAATAGTAATTTAGCTGAGTAACTAGGCTGAAATTCTAGATAGTTGCAATTTTAAGAATTATTACTATTATTCACAGCTTTTAAGCATGCAGTTGGATGACGGATGGATGGATATTCAGCCACCAGAAATGCCAATTGTTGTTAAGAGGATCAAAGTCTGCAAAGTAGTATGCAGGGTTTAAGGCCAGAACACAGCATACTCTCCGACAGAAAGCATAAAGTTCACTGGGGGAATTTCTGTGGCCACTGCCTGAACAGCATGTGTGGAGAATGTTTATGAGGGTCGAGCCATGCAGAGCTGCTGGCCCTGGCATGTAATGATGAATCACAAATCAGTTAAAAATCGGTGCAAATGCATGAAGATTTAAACCGGCTGATGTGGAAAATGAATCACTATTGTAGGAGTACTTCACAGTACTTTAACAGAAAAACTGGTGTAATATTACATTTGATTTCACAATGTGAGTTTGACGTCAGATGTCACTGCGTATCACGTCGACATCGTACGTCAGTTTTTGGTTTTGAGCGAACGCGAGATGATGAATGAATTTGAAACTGAGGACGGCACAGTGGTTAGTGCTGGCTTCGGTCCAGGGCCCTTTCTGTGTGGAGTTCGCATGCTCTCCCCCGTTTTCGCCGGGGACTCCAGGTTCCTCCCACGGTCCAAAAGCATGCAGGATAGGTTGACTGGTGAGTCTAAATTGGCCCTGTAGTTGTGTGAGTGTGTGCGACCTGCGGTGTGTAGGTGACTGCCTGGGCTTGGTTCCTGTCTGCGCCCCTTGTTCCCGGGATAGGCTCCGGTCTCCCCCGCGATCTCAGTTGGGATTAAGTGGTTTCAGAAAATGGATGGATGGACGCACCGCCCGATCTTCAATTGGCGGTGTGGCAGCATATTAGCTTTCCGGTAATCACAAACGAGGAGGAAACAGCGAGAAAAGCACAGACAAGACATAAACTGCATGCAAACATTGTAATAGACTGATAACATACACAAACAGGTCCACTGGCACCACCGTGAGCTGAGTGAAGATTATTAAAAGGGCAAAGCACGCTAAAAAGCTGCACATGCAAACCTTAGCTTATTTATTTGATTTATTTTTTTTTATTTACTTATTTTGATTTGGGATTTTTTTCAACAGTATTTTATTCAAATTCAGTTGCACTGTTCACAACAGTGTCAACAGTTCAGAAAGATAAATATAAGAATATTTTTGAATATATTTGTCTGCAGCTCATTCTGCAAAAAATGAGAAAATTGTATCGTGAACTCAGAATCGTGAATCGTATCAAATGGTGAGTTGAATGTATCGTTACATCCCTAGTTCTTACAGTAGTACTATGGTATGGTGGAGCCACATGACAGGAAGGCAGTACATTGCGAAGTCTGTTAAGAACATCATTCGCACTGAACTGCCCTCCATTGACCAGCTGTACTTTAACTGCCACAGTAACAAGGTTCAGTCTATAATCCAGGACTCTGACCACCATCCACAAACACTGACTAGCAGATTCATGAACAGCTTCATTCGCCAAACAATTCAAACCTGCAGCTTTTGCATCCCCTGTAACAGTCATTTCCACGGCAGCTGCACTGTACAGCTGTTACTGCACTTTATCCACCACTGACCACGTATCATCCAGTTTTGTCCTGCTTTGTATCGCACTGTTTCTGCACCATGTTGTCTTGTACTCCCTTGTGTTGTTATGCACCATCTGTGTTGTTCTGAGCAGTGCCATGATGCAATATTACAAAAAGATCTTGAGGAAATGCAGAGTTCTGGAGGAGATTCTCACAGATCATGGCATGTGTTTATACTGAAGAAACTGTACAAATTGCTAGACATAAAACACAGGACTGGCAACTGTGGTACGTTTTAACACCTTGATAAAAAACTTAAAATCCATAGTAAGTAGGACAACCTCATAGAACCTTTACTAGTCATTGTTCAGAAGATTAACACGGATTAAAAACCATTACTATGAAAGCACGCTAATCAGTTAAGTTGATTATGTGGAGAGAGAGAAAAAAAACTGTCTTTGAAAAAGATCAACCATAGAACGAAGCTGCAGCATTGACACCCCCTAGTGGTGATTTGAAGATAGTTCTGTCTGTAGCAGCTAAGCAGTAGATTTGGCGTCAGGTGCCATGACAAACTCAGTGCTGCTCGGTTTGAACGGCAGAAGCACAAAAATAAAGGGGGCATCTACTGCACGCCCCCCACCCTTGAAAATGGTACAAATTATCATGCAACAGTTTTCTTAAGTAAGTCTTTTTGGGCGTCTGCAGAAACCTCCACGATGCGATTGCCCTGATTAAGAAGTGCGCAGCGGATACAATTTGGGATGCATCGTTCATCCGATTTATTAATATATAATTATTAGTATGTCTATATTATTTTAGAAACGTTACTTGACGAATATTTTTCATTGAGATTGATTCCCCGTTTAAAATTTTGGTGACACTTCATATTTTTTAAGAGAGACAGACAATTTGACGCATGCAATTTGCAGAAATATGTTGTGCCGCTATAAAGTACACAGGCAGCATGACAAACATAAGTACTCACTGAAGCCACGACATACGCCCGGCTGGCCCCAGCGGTACCCCTAAGAAGAAGGCTTTTTTCACAACCCACGACCATCACGAGGGCAAAAAAAACTGAATAGCCTAGAATTTAGTTAATTACAAGGCACATATTTATTGGAGCAAGAGCTCTAACATAAAACTACCTTGTAATTATAAAGTATTATGGCTGTGAACAATGTACAAACAGGCACAGAAAGTAAAATACTCCAAAAATGCAAAGAACCTAAATATTTTTGTTTCCACCGATTCACTCTTGATGTGTTAGGAGTCACAGTTCAGTAGCCTATTCTTCAGTATCTGCATTTAAGACCACCAACTGCTCTTTCTCCTCCTTCGCTCGTCGGCTCAGAGTATTGGACTTGGTAAGTAATGTTGCCCTTTTGGTTCCAGCAGCACTCTCTGCTTCCTCTGCCATGTGCTCAGCATCCTTTTGTAAACTCTCACATACACTTTCCAGTGAGACTCTCTTCCTCTTGAGTTCCTCAAGTTTTCTTTTTTGCTTTTCGCTCATCTTTCACCTTTGGTCAGAGGCGCTTTGGTTGCTCCCCCACACACTCTGACATGGTCGCATATAAGCCTCTGTGCAACAACTGTTTCCTCTGATAAGTTGCAGGTCTCCACCTCTATTCGTTCCACTTCGGCTTGCCCATAGGACAGCAGCAGCAAGTTCTTGCAGAACATCCAGAGGTCAGGATAAGGCCCACTAACTTTTTGATGTAAAAAGACATCAACTTTGGATGGTGCTGAAGGAATGAAGGATATAAAATCCAAGCCTTTTGCCTCATTGTGCAGGTGATTATCAGACTGCTGGGATATTGCATCACCTGTAATTACATTAATTACAGTAGATTAGATGCAGATCAACAATGTCAATACACAGAATCACATGTAGAATAGGAAAGTGATTTATAACCCAATTTTCCTATGATACCATAAATGTGCAATCATTTTAATTTAATCTTGAGATATCTCTAGGCTCATCAAAGAAAATATAACTGGGCTGATGCTTCTTTTCAAACACCAAGAGTCGGTCTTCTAAATACTGCTAAAATCTACGTGTTAACACTATTCAGTTCAGGGACGGATTATGGGTTGTGTGGGCCCCTGGGTAAAACGTTCGCGAGGCCCCCCCCCACCACCACCACCTGCACCACCACCACAACCACCACAAGTCAAGGGCCCTTGGCAGCCAAACACCCTCCCTATAGGGTCAGGGGACCTTGTAGGCAGAGGATCAAAGAATGTAGGCCCTCTAAAATAGACAAACGAAAATACATTGCTGATAAGCGTTGCAAATTGTTTTGGGCTTGGGGCCCACGGGCCCCCTGCACCCCAAGGGCCCCTGGGCAGCGGCCCCGCTAACCCGGTTTGTAATCCGTCCCTGATTCAGTTAGATGTGAAAAAAGAAAAGCATAATTTAAAAATAATATTCTGAACTATCCTATTCTTATCCTATGATTTACCAGCAGATATCCTGCCTGCCAACCGATTCTCCTGCGCAAACTTCTGCATGAGATTTCTCCTTTTCTGCTGGCAGTTATCTGGCTGGTGTGCATTTTGTTTGGGTCCAAGCACGTCATCTCATGTACAATCGAGTACTTCAGAGGGCATTTATCCAAGGCCTTTTTGCACATTTTTGAGAGCACAATCTGGCAATTTTTTTTAATCTGAAGGACACCAAGGTCACTTCCACTGCCTTTGGCTCCTGACTGTCTCTGACAAAAAGATGGTTTGTCAAATTTCCAGAATCTTTCTGCACACTCAGCCCAAGGTTAACACTACCTCAGCTGTACATATCAAACCAGCTCAAACTCCATGTTATTCACATATTTTTTACTTCACAATTGTTTGATACATTTGTATGTAAAGATACCAGTGAATTCACAGAAGTCCCACCTTGATGACAGCCATTCCTATATCCACCTCCTTTGGACTGAGCCAGAGTTTTTGCCTGTACAACAGCTGTACATGTTGCTACACAACACTTAAACATTCTATTTCCTCAATGAACTATTTTTTTTGCAGCAAAAGCCATGAAGCAGCAATAAAATCTTTAAAATATGCTTACCAATAAATATGGTTCTCCCATTTAAACACATGTAAAGATAAACCATGGATATTTAAAAATCATGGGTTCGTTAATGAGTTTAAATGTTATTGAATGGCTTACCTTAAACTTCTCCAGTAAGTCTTCAGCGGTGGAGTGGCTCATGTACTGTGATCCCAGAACCAGGACTGCACTCGAGAGCCATTCTCATAATTCACCCAATACCTGACATGCACATCCAGTTGTTTTCTTTTGATGGTCCTGTTCATACTTACGTCAAACATGACAACGAAGCTCCCTTTTAATATATGGAGCGAGTCCAAATCGCGCAAGAAAAGCGGTTTTATCTTTACCACAAGTGACCCTGCGAGTCAGGGAACATCACCCTGGAGACGGTGTGAATGTCATCATTGGACGTATAGGAGTGATGTCGGCAAACCGTTTGCAAAGCCCATAGCACTTCTGCTTTCAGTGTGGGTTGAGGAGGATGTACTGAAGGCATTATTTGTCATGGGATCCGGAGACACTGCCAAAACGGGTGTAGGCCTATCTTTAGAGGTTGTACTTATCTCCACTGAATAAACATAAATCTGGGCTTATTCTATACTGAACAAAAATATAAACGCAACACTCTTGTTTCTGCTCCCATTTTTCATGAGATGGACTTAAAGACCTACAATTCATTCCAGATACACAATATTACCATTTCTCTCAAACATTTCTCACAAATCAGTCTAAATGTGTGATAGTGAGCACTTCTGCTTTGCTGAGATAATCCATCCCACCTCACAGGTGTGCCACATCAAGATGCTGATCTGACATCATGGGTAGTGCACAGGTGTACCTTATACTGCCCACAATAAAAGGCCACCCTGGAATGTGCAGTTTTTTGCTTTATTGGGGGTCTGGGGACTCAGAACCGGTCAGTATCTGGTGTGACCACCATTTGCCTCATGCAATGCAACACATCTTCTTCGCATAGAGTTTATCAGATTGTCAATTGTGGCCTGTGGAATGTTGGTCCACTCCTCTTCAATGGCTGTGCGAAGTTGTTGGATATTAGTGGGAACTGGTACACGCTGTCGTATACGCCGGTCAAGCACATCCCAAACAAGAGCAGCTGACCTGAGAAATAAGAAATAAGCTAAGCTGGAAACCTGGACCCTCCGACCAAGAATGCGTGAAGTACCCTCAGAAGGTCTACTAGAAGATGTACGTAGAAGACTACTACAGATCAGCTGATCTACACCACAGCAACAGTGATCCTTGAGCTGGAGCCGGACCGTCTTTGAAGACTCCGTAAATCTCCGTATAATAATATATATCTACGGGAACGAGAAAGGAGAAAGCAGAGAACAAGAACAAGATTTGTAAATGTAAGATTTGAAGGACCCCCGGCATGAAAAATAGAATAGTTCTCGTCATTAGTGAACATGTGTCTCGTCATTGTGTATCATGGACAGTAAGAGGGGGATCAATAGAGTGTTGTTATTATAACGTCTAAAAAGTCTGTCGATAAATCAATAAGAAAATAAATGAAGTCGTTTTCGCGAACACGCGAACAGGGGCCGGACCGACTGTAGGGGGCGTGGCCAGAGACAGCCATAGCTGTCAAGTCTCCCGTTTTGGCCGGGAAACTACCGTATTTTACTTCTCTTTCCCGCCGTCCTCCCGTATTAGTATTTTCCCGTAAATCTCCCTTATATTATATAGTTGCTGGATAGTGTAGTGGTAAGATCGCCGCCTTTCACATGGGAGACCGGGGTTCGAATCCCGGTTGTGGCCAAAAATATATTTTATATATTTTATATATTTATATTTATATTTATATTATATTTTATATAATTTATATTATTTTATATTTCCTGTCTTAAAATGTAAGGGATACTGGAGCCTCCCGTTTTGGCCGGGAAACTACCGTATTTTACTTCTCTTTCCCGCCGTCCTCCCGTATTAGTATTTTCCCGTAAATCTCCCTTATATTATATAGTTGCTGGATAGTGTAGTGGTAAGATCGCTGCCTTTCACACGGGAGACCGGGGTTCGAATCCCGGTTGTGGCCAAAAATATATTTTATATATTTTATATATTTATATTTATATTTATATTATATTTTATATAATTTATATTATTTTATATTTCCTGTCTTAAAATGTAAGGGATACTGGAGCCTCCCGTTTTGGCCGGGAAACTACCGTATTTTACTTCTCTTTCCCGCCGTCCTCCCGTATTAGTATTTTCCCGTAAATCTCCCTTATATTATATAGTTGCTGGATAGTGTAGTGGTAAGATCGCCGCCTTTCACACGGGAGACCGGGGTTCGAATCCCGGTTGTGGCCAGAAACAACTGCTATCACAACTAGAGATTGATGAGGTACAACACGATTGCTACGACAAGGGGGAGCCAGGACGACAGGTCAGGGGGGAGATATCATCATCCCCACATTCCGAGATTGGGTACCAAGCCCCATATATATTAGTAGGCTGAATACAAGAGAGACTAGTAGGCTGAATACAAGAAGGCTGAAGACTCCGTAAAGTAGGCTGAAGACTCCGTAAATCTCCGTATAATAATATATATCTACGGGAACGAGAAAGATAAAAATAATAATAATAATAAAATAATTTAATAATAAGAGAAAAATAAGAGAATAGTTCTCGTCATTAGTTCTCGATAGAATAGTTCTGTATCATGGACAGTAATCAATAGAGTGTTGTTATTATAACGTCTAAGTCTGTCGATAAATCAATAAGAAAATAAATGAAGTCGTTTTCGCGAACACGCGAACAGGGGCCGGACCGACTGTAGGGGGCGTGGCCAGAGACAGCCATAGCTGTCAAGTCTCCCGTTTTGGCCGGGAAACTACCGTATTTTACTTCTCTTTCCCGCCGTCCTCCCGTATTAGTATTTTCCCGTAAATCTCCCTTATATTATATAGTTGCTGGATAGTGTAGTGGTAAGATCGCCGCCTTTCACACGGGAGACCGGGGTTCGAATCCCGGTTGTGGCCAAAAATATATTTTATATATTTTATATATTTATATTTATATTTAAAAGCCTGAGGCGACAGTGGCAAGGAAACTCCCTCTAGCAGGAAGAAACCTTGAGTGGAACCTAGACTCAGAAGGGGACCCCATCCTCCTCTGGGCGACCAAGGAGCATGAAACTGCATTTACATTGACATTCATTAGAGTTCATATAGTTATAAAGTCCCAGTTGGTTTCATGTAGTTATATCCAGGAGTCCAGGTGCGGGTTCACACGGTGTAGTCGGCTCGGTATCAGCTCGAAAAAGAGAAGATGGAGAAGAGTTATTGCCCTACACCTAACCGGCAGGACTAAAGCAACTATGACAGCCTGCCTAAAAGAGTGACCTGGAAGGAAGCACAGGCATGAGGGTTTACAGAGGTTTTGGCGTCAAGCCACCTCCCATCCACAGCTTAAGTGATCGGCGAGAGTGGCAGGACGACAGCACCAATCCCCCCTTTCCCCTTCAATCTCAAATAACTATGAACCTCCAGATTTCCCATTCACCTTAGAAAAGAAGATTTAACTATCCAAAAGACTGGCGAAAGAGGTACATCTTAAGCCTTGACTTAAAAGCAGAGATTGTGTCTGAGTTCCGAACACTAATAGGAAGTTTATTCCATAGCTGTGGTGCTTTATGAGCAAATGCTCTTCCCCCAAAGGTAATGTTCTTTATTCTGGGTACGGATAGAATACCTCCATCTCGTCATCTAAGTGTATGATTCGGAACGCAAATGAGGTCACTCACATACTGCGGTGCAAGACCATTTACAGCTTTATAGGTTAAGAGCAGTGTTTTGTAGTCAACACGAAATCTAACTGGCAGCCAGTGCAGTGAAGATAAAATTGGGGTAATATGATTATATGTTTTAGTTTAACTATTGCTAGTAGCGGTTCAATCAATGCTGGGAGCATCGCTGAATAATTTTGATGGAACAGGTTCTAGCATACAAGTAGATGAATTTGAAGATAAAATTAAGTACATCAGTTCTGACTGGTTAACCAATATTCAATATTCAAAATGTTCTGTTTAATTGAGCATATTTTTGGTCAAAAAGTTTCATAAAGTCGTCACTGGAAAATAACCAGTGGTCTGGTTATTAGTCAGCTTGGACACCATAGTAAATAGGAATCTAGGATTATTTTTGTTTATTTCAATTAGTTCTGATAGATACTAGATGATTTGGCGGCACTAAGAGCCTTTTTGTAGCTACCCATAGCCTCTTTCCATGCTAGTTCGAACACCACTAGTTTAGTATGATGCCACTTACATTCTGTAAGGACATAAAACTTATAGGTCCTGCAGGCCCCAACTCTGATCAGCCTGCATCAGTCTATTTCAGAGCTCCGCTGGCCCAGGCAAGACTGGACTCAACTCGTCAAACCACCCCTTTTAAGGAAGGCAAAGGCCTGCCGGCTCCTGAGAGACTGGATAGGAATAACTGGAGCAGCACAGAAAAAGCAAGACCTTTCACCCCCGGAGTGACCAGAGTTCCACAATCAATCCACAGCAACAACAGCTGTCAGCCTCCAGACACAGACACCTTTTCCACTATAAACAGGATAACTCAGCACACATAGATGTTAGGGACAAATACACGCATGTTTGGTCTCGTTTGAATAGGCATGAGACGAGGAGTATTATACTCTCAGATTTAAGGCAGTATAGCTTTTCCTAAGAGAAATACAGAAACTTCGGCTCAACCCACCAAACTGAGAGAGATTCTCTCATGGTAGAACAAGGGAATTACAACCACCCCCTAAAGTGATCTGATTGGCTGGGGACTTGAGAACCAAGGTCAGCAATGCCCCTAAAATTAACCATTGACCGAAATTAGTCAGTCTTCAGAAACATGCCATCACCTGGTCTGGATACTTAAGGAAGGGCTTCAGAAGTAGTCGGGGAGTCACTCTGTAATCAGAGCTCCCGCAGAGAACTGGGTGAAAGTCTATCTGTAGTCAGATACTTTCCACAGAACTTTGTTCACTCTCAGCTGAGGAATGTGAATACATGATATGAAGACAACTGGATCACAACTGGATCACGGGGGAATCATAAGCAGGGAAGAACACACAGGCAAACAGCAGCAGCAACATTAAAGGCAGGACTGAGAAGCACATTTATACAAGGCTAAGCAGGGAGCAAACTAGAGGCACCTGAAATGAGTAACACAAGGGCAGGAAGGAGAGGTAAAACAAACGCGGAACAGGCATGGCACGTTATACCACACTAGGGAGGAAACGGGAGGTTCAGGAGGGCAGGGTGTGGCAGGGATCCGTTTCAAAATTTAATTTTGGCTTGTACAAACCTTGGTAAAAGCTGCAAAAGATCGATCAACCACTTTCTGAGCTATTGTCTTAACAAACAAAGCATCTGTTGGGGTGGCGGTGTCTGGGGAATACCATGTGTAATACACCTTGTGAAGATTTATATGTAAAACAAAATATTTTTTGATTCTATCACACATATAGAAATTATCCATCCATCCATTTTCCAAACCGCTTATCCTATTGGGTCGCGGGGGGTCCGGAGCCTATCCCAGAATCAATGGGCACGAGGCAGGGAACAACCCAGGATGGGGGGCCAGCCCATCGCAGGGCACACTCACACACCATCCACTCACACACACACACCTACGGGCAATTCAGCAACTCCAATTAGCCCCAGCATGTTTTTGGACTGTGGGGGGAAACCGGAGTACCCAGAGGAAACCCCACAACGACATGGGGAGAACATGCAAACTCCACACACATGTGACCCAGGCGGAGACACGAACCCGGGTCCCAGAGGTGTGAGGCGACAGTGCTAACCACTGCACCACCATGCCGCCCCTTATAGAAATTATTCTAGGTTTAAATAGTAATTTAGCTGAGTAACTAGGCTGAAATTCTAGATAGTTGCAATTTTAAGAATTATTACTATTATTCACAGCTTTTAAGCATGCAGTTGGATGACGGATGGATGGATATTCAGCCACCAGAAATGCCAATTGTTGTTAAGAGGATCAAAGTCTGCAAAGTAGTATGCAGGGTTTAAGGCCAGAACACAGCATACTCTCCGACAGAAAGCATAAAGTTCACTGGGGGAATTTCTGTGGCCACTGCCTGAACAGCATGTGTGGAGAATGTTTATGAGGGTCGAGCCATGCAGAGCTGCTGGCCCTGGCATGTAATGATGAATCACAAATCAGTTAAAAATCGGTGCAAATGCATGAAGATTTAAACCGGCTGATGTGGAAAATGAATCACTATTGTAGGAGTACTTCACAGTACTTTAACAGAAAAACTGGTGTAATATTACATTTGATTTCACAATGTGAGTTTGACGTCAGATGTCACTGCGTATCACGTCGACATCGTACGTCAGTTTTTGGTTTTGAGCGAACGCGAGATGATGAATGAATTTGAAACTGAGGACGGCACAGTGGTTAGTGCTGGCTTCGGTCCAGGGCCCTTTCTGTGTGGAGTTCGCATGCTCTCCCCGTTTTCGCCGGGGACTCCAGGTTCCTCCCACGGTCCAAAAGCATGCAGGATAGGTTGACTGGTGAGTCTAAATTGGCCCTGTAGTTGTGTGAGTGTGTGCGACCTGCGGTGTGTAGGTGACTGCCTGGGCTTGGTTCCTGTCTGCGCCCCTTGTTCCCGGGATAGGCTCCGGTCTCCCCCGCGATCTCAGTTGGGATTAAGTGGTTTCAGAAAATGGATGGATGGACGCACCGCCCGATCTTCAATTGGCGGTGTGGCAGCATATTAGCTTTCCGGTAATCACAAACGAGGAGGAAACAGCGAGAAAAGCACAGACAAGACATAAACTGCATGCAAACATTGTAATAGACTGATAACATACACAAACAGGTCCACTGGCACCACCGTGAGCTGAGTGAAGATTATTAAAAGGGCAAAGCACGCTAAAAAGCTGCACATGCAAACCTTAGCTTATTTATTTGATTTATTTTTTTTTATTTACTTATTTTGATTTGGGATTTTTTTCAACAGTATTTTATTCAAATTCAGTTGCACTGTTCACAACAGTGTCAACAGTTCAGAAAGATAAATATAAGAATATTTTTGAATATATTTGTCTGCAGCTCATTCTGCAAAAAATGAGAAAATTGTATCGTGAACTCAGAATCGTGAATCGTATCAAATGGTGAGTTGAATGTATCGTTACATCCCTAGTTCTTACAGTAGTACTATGGTATGGTGGAGCCACATGACAGGAAGGCAGTACATTGCGAAGTCTGTTAAGAACATCATTCGCACTGAACTGCCCTCCATTGACCAGCTGTACTTTAACTGCCACAGTAACAAGGTTCAGTCTATAATCCAGGACTCTGACCACCATCCACAAACACTGACTAGCAGATTCATGAACAGCTTCATTCGCCAAACAATTCAAACCTGCAGCTTTTGCATCCCCTGTAACAGTCATTTCCACGGCAGCTGCACTGTACAGCTGTTACTGCACTTTATCCACCACTGACCACGTATCATCCAGTTTTGTCCTGCTTTGTATCGCACTGTTTCTGCACCATGTTGTCTTGTACTCCCTTGTGTTGTTATGCACCATCTGTGTTGTTCTGAGCAGTGCCATGATGCAATATTACAAAAAGATCTTGAGGAAATGCAGAGTTCTGGAGGAGATTCTCACAGATCATGGCATGTGTTTATACTGAAGAAACTGTACAAATTGCTAGACATAAAACACAGGACTGGCAACTGTGGTACGTTTTAACACCTTGATAAAAAACTTAAAATCCATAGTAAGTAGGACAACCTCATAGAACCTTTACTAGTCATTGTTCAGAAGATTAACACGGATTAAAAACCATTACTATGAAAGCACGCTAATCAGTTAAGTTGATTATGTGGAGAGAGAGAAAAAAAACTGTCTTTGAAAAAGATCAACCATAGAACGAAGCTGCAGCATTGACACCCCCTAGTGGTGATTTGAAGATAGTTCTGTCTGTAGCAGCTAAGCAGTAGATTTGGCGTCAGGTGCCATGACAAACTCAGTGCTGCTCGGTTTGAACGGCAGAAGCACAAAAATAAAGGGGGCATCTACTGCACGCCCCCCACCCTTGAAAATGGTACAAATTATCATGCAACAGTTTTCTTAAGTAAGTCTTTTTGGGCGTCTGCAGAAACCTCCACGATGCGATTGCCCTGATTAAGAAGTGCGCAGCGGATACAATTTGGGATGCATCGTTCATCCGATTTATTAATATATAATTATTAGTATGTCTATATTATTTTAGAAACGTTACTTGACGAATATTTTTCATTGAGATTGATTCCCCGTTTAAAATTTTGGTGACACTTCATATTTTTTAAGAGAGACAGACAATTTGACGCATGCAATTTGCAGAAATATGTTGTGCCGCTATAAAGTACACAGGCAGCATGACAAACATAAGTACTCACTGAAGCCACGACATACGCCCGGCTGGCCCCAGCGGTACCCCTAAGAAGAAGGCTTTTTTCACAACCCACGACCATCACGAGGGCAAAAAAAACTGAATAGCCTAGAATTTAGTTAATTACAAGGCACATATTTATTGGAGCAAGAGCTCTAACATAAAACTACCTTGTAATTATAAAGTATTATGGCTGTGAACAATGTACAAACAGGCACAGAAAGTAAAATACTCCAAAAATGCAAAGAACCTAAATATTTTTGTTTCCACCGATTCACTCTTGATGTGTTAGGAGTCACAGTTCAGTAGCCTATTCTTCAGTATCTGCATTTAAGACCACCAACTGCTCTTTCTCCTCCTTCGCTCGTCGGCTCAGAGTATTGGACTTGGTAAGTAATGTTGCCCTTTTGGTTCCAGCAGCACTCTCTGCTTCCTCTGCCATGTGCTCAGCATCCTTTTGTAAACTCTCACATACACTTTCCAGTGAGACTCTCTTCCTCTTGAGTTCCTCAAGTTTTCTTTTTTGCTTTTCGCTCATCTTTCACCTTTGGTCAGAGGCGCTTTGGTTGCTCCCCCACACACTCTGACATGGTCGCATATAAGCCTCTGTGCAACAACTGTTTCCTCTGATAAGTTGCAGGTCTCCACCTCTATTCGTTCCACTTCGGCTTGCCCATAGGACAGCAGCAGCAAGTTCTTGCAGAACATCCAGAGGTCAGGATAAGGCCCACTAACTTTTTGATGTAAAAAGACATCAACTTTGGATGGTGCTGAAGGAATGAAGGATATAAAATCCAAGCCTTTTGCCTCATTGTGCAGGTGATTATCAGACTGCTGGGATATTGCATCACCTGTAATTACATTAATTACAGTAGATTAGATGCAGATCAACAATGTCAATACACAGAATCACATGTAGAATAGGAAAGTGATTTATAACCCAATTTTCCTATGATACCATAAATGTGCAATCATTTTAATTTAATCTTGAGATATCTCTAGGCTCATCAAAGAAAATATAACTGGGCTGATGCTTCTTTTCAAACACCAAGAGTCGGTCTTCTAAATACTGCTAAAATCTACGTGTTAACACTATTCAGTTCAGGGACGGATTATGGGTTGTGTGGGCCCCTGGGTAAAACGTTCGCGAGGCCCCCCCCCACCACCACCACCTGCACCACCACCACAACCACCACAAGTCAAGGGCCCTTGGCAGCCAAACACCCTCCCTATAGGGTCAGGGGACCTTGTAGGCAGAGGATCAAAGAATGTAGGCCCTCTAAAATAGACAAACGAAAATACATTGCTGATAAGCGTTGCAAATTGTTTTGGGCTTGGGGCCCACGGGCCCCCTGCACCCCAAGGGCCCCTGGGCAGCGGCCCCGCTAACCCGGTTTGTAATCCGTCCCTGATTCAGTTAGATGTGAAAAAAGAAAAGCATAATTTAAAAATAATATTCTGAACTATCCTATTCTTATCCTATGATTTACCAGCAGATATCCTGCCTGCCAACCGATTCTCCTGCGCAAACTTCTGCATGAGATTTCTCCTTTTCTGCTGGCAGTTATCTGGCTGGTGTGCATTTTGTTTGGGTCCAAGCACGTCATCTCATGTACAATCGAGTACTTCAGAGGGCATTTATCCAAGGCCTTTTTGCACATTTTTGAGAGCACAATCTGGCAATTTTTTTTAATCTGAAGGACACCAAGGTCACTTCCACTGCCTTTGGCTCCTGACTGTCTCTGACAAAAAGATGGTTTGTCAAATTTCCAGAATCTTTCTGCACACTCAGCCCAAGGTTAACACTACCTCAGCTGTACATATCAAACCAGCTCAAACTCCATGTTATTCACATATTTTTTACTTCACAATTGTTTGATACATTTGTATGTAAAGATACCAGTGAATTCACAGAAGTCCCACCTTGATGACAGCCATTCCTATATCCACCTCCTTTGGACTGAGCCAGAGTTTTTGCCTGTACAACAGCTGTACATGTTGCTACACAACACTTAAACATTCTATTTCCTCAATGAACTATTTTTTTTGCAGCAAAAGCCATGAAGCAGCAATAAAATCTTTAAAATATGCTTACCAATAAATATGGTTCTCCCATTTAAACACATGTAAAGATAAACCATGGATATTTAAAAATCATGGGTTCGTTAATGAGTTTAAATGTTATTGAATGGCTTACCTTAAACTTCTCCAGTAAGTCTTCAGCGGTGGAGTGGCTCATGTACTGTGATCCCAGAACCAGGACTGCACTCGAGAGCCATTCTCATAATTCACCCAATACCTGACATGCACATCCAGTTGTTTTCTTTTGATGGTCCTGTTCATACTTACGTCAAACATGACAACGAAGCTCCCTTTTAATATATGGAGCGAGTCCAAATCGCGCAAGAAAAGCGGTTTTATCTTTACCACAAGTGACCCTGCGAGTCAGGGAACATCACCCTGGAGACGGTGTGAATGTCATCATTGGACGTATAGGAGTGATGTCGGCAAACCGTTTGCAAAGCCCATAGCACTTCTGCTTTCAGTGTGGGTTGAGGAGGATGTACTGAAGGCATTATTTGTCATGGGATCCGGAGACACTGCCAAAACGGGTGTAGGCCTATCTTTAGAGGTTGTACTTATCTCCACTGAATAAACATAAATCTGGGCTTATTCTATACTGAACAAAAATATAAACGCAACACTCTTGTTTCTGCTCCCATTTTTCATGAGATGGACTTAAAGACCTACAATTCATTCCAGATACACAATATTACCATTTCTCTCAAACATTTCTCACAAATCAGTCTAAATGTGTGATAGTGAGCACTTCTGCTTTGCTGAGATAATCCATCCCACCTCACAGGTGTGCCACATCAAGATGCTGATCTGACATCATGGGTAGTGCACAGGTGTACCTTATACTGCCCACAATAAAAGGCCACCCTGGAATGTGCAGTTTTTTGCTTTATTGGGGGTCTGGGGACTCAGAACCGGTCAGTATCTGGTGTGACCACCATTTGCCTCATGCAATGCAACACATCTTCTTCGCATAGAGTTTATCAGATTGTCAATTGTGGCCTGTGGAATGTTGGTCCACTCCTCTTCAATGGCTGTGCGAAGTTGTTGGATATTAGTGGGAACTGGTACACGCTGTCGTATACGCCGGTCAAGCACATCCCAAACAAGAGCAGCTGACCTGAGAAATAAGAAATAAGCTAAGCTGGAAACCTGGACCCTCCGACCAAGAATGCGTGAAGTACCCTCAGAAGGTCTACTAGAAGATGTACGTAGAAGACTACTACAGATCAGCTGATCTACACCACAGCAACAGTGATCCTTGAGCTGGAGCCGGACCGTCTTTGAAGACTCCGTAAATCTCCGTATAATAATATATATCTACGGGAACGAGAAAGGAGAAAGCAGAGAACAAGAACAAGATTTGTAAATGTAAGATTTGAAGGACCCCCGGCATGAAAAATAGAATAGTTCTCGTCATTAGTGAACATGTGTCTCGTCATTGTGTATCATGGACAGTAAGAGGGGGATCAATAGAGTGTTGTTATTATAACGTCTAAAAAGTCTGTCGATAAATCAATAAGAAAATAAATGAAGTCGTTTTCGCGAACACGCGAACAGGGGCCGGACCGACTGTAGGGGGTGTGGCCAGAGACAGCCATAGCTGTCAAGTCTCCCGTTTTGGCCGGGAAACTACCGTATTTTACTTCTCTTTCCCGCCGTCCTCCCGTATTAGTATTTTCCCGTAAATCTCCCTTATATTATATAGTTGCTGGATAGTGTAGTGGTAAGATCGCCGCCTTTCACACGGGAGACCGGGGTTCGAATCCCGGTTGTGGCCAAAAATATATTTTATGTATTTTATATATTTATATTTATATTATATTTTATATAATTTATATTATTTTATATTTCCTGTCTTAAAATGTAAGGGATACTGGAGCCTCCCGTTTTGGCCGGGAAACTACCGTATTTTACTTCTCTTTCCCGCCGTCCTCCCGTATTAGTATTTTCCCGTAAATCTCCCTTATATTATATAGTTGCTGGATAGTGTAGTGGTAAGATCGCCGCCTTTCACACGGGAGACCGGGGTTCGAATCCCGGTTGTGGCCAAAAATATATTTTATATATTTTATATATTTATATTTATATTTATATTATATAATTTATATTATTTTATATTTCCTGTCTTAAAATGTAAGGGATACTGGAGCCTCCCGTTTTGGCCGGGAAACTACCGTATTTTACTTCTCTTTCCCGCCGTCCTCCCGTATTAGTATTTTCCCGTAAATCTCCCTTATATTATATAGTTGCTGGATAGTGTAGTGGTAAGATCGCCGCCTTTCACACGGGAGACCGGGGTTCGAATCCCGGTTGTGGCCAAAAATATATTTTATATATTTTATATATTTATATTTATATTTAAAAGCCTGAGGCGACAGTGGCAAGGAAACTCCCTCTAGCAGGAAGAAACCTTGAGTGGAACCTAGACTCAGAAGGGGACCCCATCCTCCTCTGGGCGACCAAGGAGCATGAAACTGCATTTACATTGACATTCATTAGAGTTCATATAGTTATAAAGTCCCAGTTGGTTTCATGTAGTTATATCCAGGAGTCCAGGTGCGGGTTCACACGGTGTAGTCGGCTCGGTATCAGCTCGAAAAAGAGAAGATGGAGAAGAGTTATTGCCCTACACCTAACCGGCAGGACTAAAGCAACTATGACAGCCTGCCTAAAAGAGTGACCTGGAAGGAAGCACAGGCATGAGGGTTTACAGAGGTTTTGGCGTCAAGCCACCTCCCATCCACAGCTTAAGTGATCGGCGAGAGTGGCAGGACGACAGCACCAATCCCCCCTTTCCCCTTCAATCTCAAATAACTATGAACCTCCAGATTTCCCATTCACCTTAGAAAAGAAGATTTAACTATCCAAAAGACTGGCGAAAGAGGTACATCTTAAGCCTTGACTTAAAAGCAGAGATTGTGTCTGAGTTCCGAACACTAATAGGAAGTTTATTCCATAGCTGTGGTGCTTTATGAGCAAATGCTCTTCCCCCAAAGGTAATGTTCTTTATTCTGGGTACGGATAGAATACCTCCATCTCGTCATCTAAGTGTATGATTCGGAACGCAAATGAGGTCACTCACATACTGCGGTGCAAGACCATTTACAGCTTTATAGGTTAAGAGCAGTGTTTTGTAGTCAACACGAAATCTAACTGGCAGCCAGTGCAGTGAAGATAAAATTGGGGTAATATGATTATATGTTTTAGTTTAACTATTGCTAGTAGCGGTTCAATCAATGCTGGGAGCATCGCTGAATAATTTTGATGGAACAGGTTCTAGCATACAAGTAGATGAATTTGAAGATAAAATTAAGTACATCAGTTCTGACTGGTTAACCAATATTCAATATTCAAAATGTTCTGTTTAATTGAGCATATTTTTGGTCAAAAAGTTTCATAAAGTCGTCACTGGAAAATAACCAGTGGTCTGGTTATTAGTCAGCTTGGACACCATAGTAAATAGGAATCTAGGATTATTTTTGTTTATTTCAATTAGTTCTGATAGATACTAGATGATTTGGCGGCACTAAGAGCCTTTTTGTAGCTACCCATAGCCTCTTTCCATGCTAGTTCGAACACCACTAGTTTAGTATGATGCCACTTACATTCTGTAAGGACATAAAACTTATAGGTCCTGCAGGCCCCAACTCTGATCAGCCTGCATCAGTCTATTTCAGAGCTCCGCTGGCCCAGGCAAGACTGGACTCAACTCGTCAAACCACCCCTTTTAAGGAAGGCAAAGGCCTGCCGGCTCCTGAGAGACTGGATAGGAATAACTGGAGCAGCACAGAAAAAGCAAGACCTTTCACCCCCGGAGTGACCAGAGTTCCACAATCAATCCACAGCAACAACAGCTGTCAGCCTCCAGACACAGACACCTTTTCCACTATAAACAGGATAACTCAGCACACATAGATGTTAGGGACAAATACACGCATGTTTGGTCTCGTTTGAATAGGCATGAGACGAGGAGTATTATACTCTCAGATTTAAGGCAGTATAGCTTTTCCTAAGAGAAATACAGAAACTTCGGCTCAACCCACCAAACTGAGAGAGATTCTCTCATGGTAGAACAAGGGAATTACAACCACCCCCTAAAGTGATCTGATTGGCTGGGGACTTGAGAACCAAGGTCAGCAATGCCCCTAAAATTAACCATTGACCGAAATTAGTCAGTCTTCAGAAACATGCCATCACCTGGTCTGGATACTTAAGGAAGGGCTTCAGAAGTAGTCGGGGAGTCACTCTGTAATCAGAGCTCCCGCAGAGAACTGGGTGAAAGTCTATCTGTAGTCAGATACTTTCCACAGAACTTTGTTCACTCTCAGCTGAGGAATGTGAATACATGATATGAAGACAACTGGATCACAACTGGATCACGGGGGAATCATAAGCAGGGAAGAACACACAGGCAAACAGCAGCAGCAACATTAAAGGCAGGACTGAGAAGCACATTTATACAAGGCTAAGCAGGGAGCAAACTAGAGGCACCTGAAATGAGTAACACAAGGGCAGGAAGGAGAGGTAAAACAAACGCGGAACAGGCATGGCACGTTATACCACACTAGGGAGGAAACGGGAGGTTCAGGAGGGCAGGGTGTGGCAGGGATCCGTTTCAAAATTTAATTTTGGCTTGTACAAACCTTGGTAAAAGCTGCAAAAGATCGATCAACCACTTTCTGAGCTATTGTCTTAACAAACAAAGCATCTGTTGGGGTGGCGGTGTCTGGGGAATACCATGTGTAATACACCTTGTGAAGATTTATATGTAAAACAAAATATTTTTTGATTCTATCACACATATAGAAATTATCCATCCATCCATTTTCCAAACCGCTTATCCTATTGGGTCGCGGGGGGTCTGGAGCCTATCCCAGAATCAATGGGCACGAGGCAGGGAACAACCCAGGATGGGGGGCCAGCCCATCGCAGGGCACACTCACACACCATCCACTCACACACACACACCTACGGGCAATTCAGCAACTCCAATTAGCCCCAGCATGTTTTTGGACTGTGGGGGGAAACCGGAGTACCCAGAGGAAACCCCACAACGACATGGGGAGAACATGCAAACTCCACACACATGTGACCCAGGCGGAGACACGAACCCGGGTCCCAGAGGTGTGAGGCGACAGTGCTAACCACTGCACCACCATGCCGCCCCTTATAGAAATTATTCTAGGTTTAAATAGTAATTTAGCTGAGTAACTAGGCTGAAATTCTAGATAGTTGCAATTTTAAGAATTATTACTATTATTCACAGCTTTTAAGCATGCAGTTGGATGACGGATGGATGGATATTCAGCCACCAGAAATGCCAATTGTTGTTAAGAGGATCAAAGTCTGCAAAGTAGTATGCAGGGTTTAAGGCCAGAACACAGCATACTCTCCGACAGAAAGCATAAAGTTCACTGGGGGAATTTCTGTGGCCACTGCCTGAACAGCATGTGTGGAGAATGTTTATGAGGGTCGAGCCATGCAGAGCTGCTGGCCCTGGCATGTAATGATGAATCACAAATCAGTTAAAAATCGGTGCAAATGCATGAAGATTTAAACCGGCTGATGTGGAAAATGAATCACTATTGTAGGAGTACTTCACAGTACTTTAACAGAAAAACTGGTGTAATATTACATTTGATTTCACAATGTGAGTTTGACGTCAGATGTCACTGCGTATCACGTCGACATCGTACGTCAGTTTTTGGTTTTGAGCGAACGCGAGATGATGAATGAATTTGAAACTGAGGACGGCACAGTGGTTAGTGCTGGCTTCGGTCCAGGGCCCTTTCTGTGTGGAGTTCGCATGCTCTCCCCGTTTTCGCCGGGGACTCCAGGTTCCTCCCACGGTCCAAAAGCATGCAGGATAGGTTGACTGGTGAGTCTAAATTGGCCCTGTAGTTGTGTGAGTGTGTGCGACCTGCGGTGTGTAGGTGACTGCCTGGGCTTGGTTCCTGTCTGCGCCCCTTGTTCCCGGGATAGGCTCCGGTCTCCCCCGCGATCTCAGTTGGGATTAAGTGGTTTCAGAAAATGGATGGATGGACGCACCGCCCGATCTTCAATTGGCGGTGTGGCAGCATATTAGCTTTCCGGTAATCACAAACGAGGAGGAAACAGCGAGAAAAGCACAGACAAGACATAAACTGCATGCAAACATTGTAATAGACTGATAACATACACAAACAGGTCCACTGGCACCACCGTGAGCTGAGTGAAGATTATTAAAAGGGCAAAGCACGCTAAAAAGCTGCACATGCAAACCTTAGCTTATTTATTTGATTTATTTTTTTTTATTTACTTATTTTGATTTGGGATTTTTTTCAACAGTATTTTATTCAAATTCAGTTGCACTGTTCACAACAGTGTCAACAGTTCAGAAAGATAAATATAAGAATATTTTTGAATATATTTGTCTGCAGCTCATTCTGCAAAAAATGAGAAAATTGTATCGTGAACTCAGAATCGTGAATCGTATCAAATGGTGAGTTGAATGTATCGTTACATCCCTAGTTCTTACAGTAGTACTATGGTATGGTGGAGCCACATGACAGGAAGGCAGTACATTGCGAAGTCTGTTAAGAACATCATTCGCACTGAACTGCCCTCCATTGACCAGCTGTACTTTAACTGCCACAGTAACAAGGTTCAGTCTATAATCCAGGACTCTGACCACCATCCACAAACACTGACTAGCAGATTCATGAACAGCTTCATTCGCCAAACAATTCAAACCTGCAGCTTTTGCATCCCCTGTAACAGTCATTTCCACGGCAGCTGCACTGTACAGCTGTTACTGCACTTTATCCACCACTGACCACGTATCATCCAGTTTTGTCCTGCTTTGTATCGCACTGTTTCTGCACCATGTTGTCTTGTACTCCCTTGTGTTGTTATGCACCATCTGTGTTGTTCTGAGCAGTGCCATGATGCAATATTACAAAAAGATCTTGAGGAAATGCAGAGTTCTGGAGGAGATTCTCACAGATCATGGCATGTGTTTATACTGAAGAAACTGTACAAATTGCTAGACATAAAACACAGGACTGGCAACTGTGGTACGTTTTAACACCTTGATAAAAAACTTAAAATCCATAGTAAGTAGGACAACCTCATAGAACCTTTACTAGTCATTGTTCAGAAGATTAACACGGATTAAAAACCATTACTATGAAAGCACGCTAATCAGTTAAGTTGATTATGTGGAGAGAGAGAAAAAAAACTGTCTTTGAAAAAGATCAACCATAGAACGAAGCTGCAGCATTGACACCCCCTAGTGGTGATTTGAAGATAGTTCTGTCTGTAGCAGCTAAGCAGTAGATTTGGCGTCAGGTGCCATGACAAACTCAGTGCTGCTCGGTTTGAACGGCAGAAGCACAAAAATAAAGGGGGCATCTACTGCACGCCCCCCACCCTTGAAAATGGTACAAATTATCATGCAACAGTTTTCTTAAGTAAGTCTTTTTGGGCGTCTGCAGAAACCTCCACGATGCGATTGCCCTGATTAAGAAGTGCGCAGCGGATACAATTTGGGATGCATCGTTCATCCGATTTATTAATATATAATTATTAGTATGTCTATATTATTTTAGAAACGTTACTTGACGAATATTTTTCATTGAGATTGATTCCCCGTTTAAAATTTTGGTGACACTTCATATTTTTTAAGAGAGACAGACAATTTGACGCATGCAATTTGCAGAAATATGTTGTGCCGCTATAAAGTACACAGGCAGCATGACAAACATAAGTACTCACTGAAGCCACGACATACGCCCGGCTGGCCCCAGCGGTACCCCTAAGAAGAAGGCTTTTTTCACAACCCACGACCATCACGAGGGCAAAAAAAACTGAATAGCCTAGAATTTAGTTAATTACAAGGCACATATTTATTGGAGCAAGAGCTCTAACATAAAACTACCTTGTAATTATAAAGTATTATGGCTGTGAACAATGTACAAACAGGCACAGAAAGTAAAATACTCCAAAAATGCAAAGAACCTAAATATTTTTGTTTCCACCGATTCACTCTTGATGTGTTAGGAGTCACAGTTCAGTAGCCTATTCTTCAGTATCTGCATTTAAGACCACCAACTGCTCTTTCTCCTCCTTCGCTCGTCGGCTCAGAGTATTGGACTTGGTAAGTAATGTTGCCCTTTTGGTTCCAGCAGCACTCTCTGCTTCCTCTGCCATGTGCTCAGCATCCTTTTGTAAACTCTCACATACACTTTCCAGTGAGACTCTCTTCCTCTTGAGTTCCTCAAGTTTTCTTTTTTGCTTTTCGCTCATCTTTCACCTTTGGTCAGAGGCGCTTTGGTTGCTCCCCCACACACTCTGACATGGTCGCATATAAGCCTCTGTGCAACAACTGTTTCCTCTGATAAGTTGCAGGTCTCCACCTCTATTCGTTCCACTTCGGCTTGCCCATAGGACAGCAGCAGCAAGTTCTTGCAGAACATCCAGAGGTCAGGATAAGGCCCACTAACTTTTTGATGTAAAAAGACATCAACTTTGGATGGTGCTGAAGGAATGAAGGATATAAAATCCAAGCCTTTTGCCTCATTGTGCAGGTGATTATCAGACTGCTGGGATATTGCATCACCTGTAATTACATTAATTACAGTAGATTAGATGCAGATCAACAATGTCAATACACAGAATCACATGTAGAATAGGAAAGTGATTTATAACCCAATTTTCCTATGATACCATAAATGTGCAATCATTTTAATTTAATCTTGAGATATCTCTAGGCTCATCAAAGAAAATATAACTGGGCTGATGCTTCTTTTCAAACACCAAGAGTCGGTCTTCTAAATACTGCTAAAATCTACGTGTTAACACTATTCAGTTCAGGGACGGATTATGGGTTGTGTGGGCCCCTGGGTAAAACGTTCGCGAGGCCCCCCCCCACCACCACCACCTGCACCACCACCACAACCACCACAAGTCAAGGGCCCTTGGCAGCCAAACACCCTCCCTATAGGGTCAGGGGACCTTGTAGGCAGAGGATCAAAGAATGTAGGCCCTCTAAAATAGACAAACGAAAATACATTGCTGATAAGCGTTGCAAATTGTTTTGGGCTTGGGGCCCACGGGCCCCCTGCACCCCAAGGGCCCCTGGGCAGCGGCCCCGCTAACCCGGTTTGTAATCCGTCCCTGATTCAGTTAGATGTGAAAAAAGAAAAGCATAATTTAAAAATAATATTCTGAACTATCCTATTCTTATCCTATGATTTACCAGCAGATATCCTGCCTGCCAACCGATTCTCCTGCGCAAACTTCTGCATGAGATTTCTCCTTTTCTGCTGGCAGTTATCTGGCTGGTGTGCATTTTGTTTGGGTCCAAGCACGTCATCTCATGTACAATCGAGTACTTCAGAGGGCATTTATCCAAGGCCTTTTTGCACATTTTTGAGAGCACAATCTGGCAATTTTTTTTAATCTGAAGGACACCAAGGTCACTTCCACTGCCTTTGGCTCCTGACTGTCTCTGACAAAAAGATGGTTTGTCAAATTTCCAGAATCTTTCTGCACACTCAGCCCAAGGTTAACACTACCTCAGCTGTACATATCAAACCAGCTCAAACTCCATGTTATTCACATATTTTTTACTTCACAATTGTTTGATACATTTGTATGTAAAGATACCAGTGAATTCACAGAAGTCCCACCTTGATGACAGCCATTCCTATATCCACCTCCTTTGGACTGAGCCAGAGTTTTTGCCTGTACAACAGCTGTACATGTTGCTACACAACACTTAAACATTCTATTTCCTCAATGAACTATTTTTTTTGCAGCAAAAGCCATGAAGCAGCAATAAAATCTTTAAAATATGCTTACCAATAAATATGGTTCTCCCATTTAAACACATGTAAAGATAAACCATGGATATTTAAAAATCATGGGTTCGTTAATGAGTTTAAATGTTATTGAATGGCTTACCTTAAACTTCTCCAGTAAGTCTTCAGCGGTGGAGTGGCTCATGTACTGTGATCCCAGAACCAGGACTGCACTCGAGAGCCATTCTCATAATTCACCCAATACCTGACATGCACATCCAGTTGTTTTCTTTTGATGGTCCTGTTCATACTTACGTCAAACATGACAACGAAGCTCCCTTTTAATATATGGAGCGAGTCCAAATCGCGCAAGAAAAGCGGTTTTATCTTTACCACAAGTGACCCTGCGAGTCAGGGAACATCACCCTGGAGACGGTGTGAATGTCATCATTGGACGTATAGGAGTGATGTCGGCAAACCGTTTGCAAAGCCCATAGCACTTCTGCTTTCAGTGTGGGTTGAGGAGGATGTACTGAAGGCATTATTTGTCATGGGATCCGGAGACACTGCCAAAACGGGTGTAGGCCTATCTTTAGAGGTTGTACTTATCTCCACTGAATAAACATAAATCTGGGCTTATTCTATACTGAACAAAAATATAAACGCAACACTCTTGTTTCTGCTCCCATTTTTCATGAGATGGACTTAAAGACCTACAATTCATTCCAGATACACAATATTACCATTTCTCTCAAACATTTCTCACAAATCAGTCTAAATGTGTGATAGTGAGCACTTCTGCTTTGCTGAGATAATCCATCCCACCTCACAGGTGTGCCACATCAAGATGCTGATCTGACATCATGGGTAGTGCACAGGTGTACCTTATACTGCCCACAATAAAAGGCCACCCTGGAATGTGCAGTTTTTTGCTTTATTGGGGGTCTGGGGACTCAGAACCGGTCAGTATCTGGTGTGACCACCATTTGCCTCATGCAATGCAACACATCTTCTTCGCATAGAGTTTATCAGATTGTCAATTGTGGCCTGTGGAATGTTGGTCCACTCCTCTTCAATGGCTGTGCGAAGTTGTTGGATATTAGTGGGAACTGGTACACGCTGTCGTATACGCCGGTCAAGCACATCCCAAACAAGAGCAGCTGACCTGAGAAATAAGAAATAAGCTAAGCTGGAAACCTGGACCCTCCGACCAAGAATGCGTGAAGTACCCTCAGAAGGTCTACTAGAAGATGTACGTAGAAGACTACTACAGATCAGCTGATCTACACCACAGCAACAGTGATCCTTGAGCTGGAGCCGGACCGTCTTTGAAGACTCCGTAAATCTCCGTATAATAATATATATCTACGGGAACGAGAAAGGAGAAAGCAGAGAACAAGAACAAGATTTGTAAATGTAAGATTTGAAGGACCCCCGGCATGAAAAATAGAATAGTTCTCGTCATTAGTGAACATGTGTCTCGTCATTGTGTATCATGGACAGTAAGAGGGGGATCAATAGAGTGTTGTTATTATAACGTCTAAAAAGTCTGTCGATAAATCAATAAGAAAATAAATGAAGTCGTTTTCGCGAACACGCGAACAGGGGCCGGACCGACTGTAGGGGGCGTGGCCAGAGACAGCCATAGCTGTCAAGTCTCCCGTTTTGGCCGGGAAACTACCGTATTTTACTTCTCTTTCCCGCCGTCCTCCCGTATTAGTATTTTCCCGTAAATCTCCCTTATATTATATAGTTGCTGGATAGTGTAGTGGTAAGATCGCCGCCTTTCACACGGGAGACCGGGGTTCGAATCCCGGTTGTGGCCAAAAATATATTTTATATATTTTATATATTTATATTATTTTATATTTCCTGTCTTAAAATGTAAGGGATACTGGAGCCTGGTTGCGGATGGCTCACGGCGGGTGCCGGAAAATTTCCTTTATTTTCAAATCCAAACCTTGACAGGTATGCTGCTGTTCCAAATCATGGGTGCATGTTATAAGTGCGGAACATATTTTAACTTAGTACTAACTTAGCATCATATTTGATCTGATTCGACTGAATATCCCAGGTTTCCATCTCTCATGCATCTGGTGTGACGTGTTTTCAGACTCTCAGGCTGGCGCAAAGAAATCTTACGGGAATTGAACGTCTCACTCCGGCCAGCTGACCAAAGTTCGGTAACCTTGGTATTGTGTGTAGGAGATTCGCTATAACTATAATTTCGTTCTCCATTTACATGCCCGTAGTGTCTTTAAGTGTTATGTAGTTTTGCCTGAAACGCAAAAATAAAACAAAGCAATTAAAGCCGATCAGTGGCTCAAATTGTGCTGTAGCGATTGAAGAACTTTTGTCGGAAGTTGGATTCGAACTTGGGATGCCTTACTTGGGAGAACAGAATACCAGAATAGAGTAGGTTAAGTCCAGCCTTGGCTTCCAAGCTGACGTTTTTCTACATATGTGCTTGTGTATCATGGACAGTAAGAGGGGGCAGGCAAGGAGAGAATTTCTCTCTTTGGGGATCAATAGAGTGTTGTTATTATAACGTCTAAAAAGTATGATGGTCTGTCGATAAATCAATAAGAAAATAAATGAAGTCGTTTTCGCGAACACGCCGAATTATAACTATAATTTCGTTCTCCATTTACATGCCCGTAGTGTCTTTAACCGGCTGCACAAACTGGATCCGCCTCCATTACGACACAACTTTGCCCTTATTGGCTTAAGAATTTAGTCACATACATGACGTATATCTGCTATTTCTCCCGAGAAGCAGGTAAAGCAGTGGTAACTGCTTTGTAGTTAATTTACCTGGTAAAATTAAGTTTAAATAAATGATATAAATACTGTAATAGTACTCGTGAGCTTTGTTTATTTGTTATTAGTTATTGTAATGTTGCGCTGCTTTATTTGTTTAATCGTCTAGTCTGTGGAGACATTCAAGTTAATCAAATAAGAATTGCACTGTACACTGTACATGACCATAAAAACTTTGTATCCTTGAAATAAATGTTTTTGATCTTTTCCTTGGCAGTTATCTTTTTACACAGGGCCTCTATGTACACGATAGTTTTTTTTTTCACGACTAACAGTATGGATCAGGAGTTGGTTATTGTAAAAGAAGTAATGTGCATGCAGGTGATATTTGTATAGATTTATCCACACCCTTGTAGCAGTGCTGCCATTGCAGTCAGATCTCGCAAACTAGGAGTATTAGTTGTCTTTATTTCTCTTTATTTCTTGACGCCAACCCTCTCCATTAATCCGGGCTTGGGACTGGCACCTACCTGAGCTGGCTTGCTCCCTTAAGTGGCTGGGTTAGGCTAAACTATATATATATATTTACCAAGACTACAATAAAACATCTCGAAATGTGTAGTCTAGCAAAACGCAGTTTAAAGAAGGTAGCCTACCTGGCGAAATTGCAAACAAATTAAGGGCGTTAGGCAGCCTTTAGATCCTACCCATCATGCACTGCAGTTTTTTGCTAATTCCTCAAATGGAAAACTGTCCATCCATCCATCCATTTTCCAAACCGCTTATCCTACTGGATCGCGGGGGGTCTGGAGCCTATCCCGGAAGCAATGGGCACGAGACAGGGAACAACTCAGGATGGCGGGCCAGCCCATCGCAGGGCACACTCACACACTATTCACTCACGCATACACTCCTATGGGCAATTTAGCAACTCCAATTAGCCTCAGCATGTTTTTGGACTGTGGGGGAAACCAGAGTACCCGGAGGAAACCCCACGATGACATGGGTAGAACATGCAAACTCCACACACATGTGACCCAGGTGGAGACTCGAACCCGGGCCCTAGAGGTGTGAGGCAACAGTGCTAACCACTGCACCACCATGCTGCCCCCTAAATGGAAAACCATTAAATACAAAAGGAAAACAAAAGTGCTGTAAGACTGTATACTTATGTGTATGTTAGTAAAGGCTGTAGCTGACACAACGGACCCCACTAATTAGAAAGGGGTAATTGTACACATGTGGCATCCAGTATGTTCTTCTATAACAGTTTTTAAAAAAAAAAAAAAACTCACATTACACAAATTGGCACTATCAAAACGAGGATTATGGGGAAAATGGGGACTGTGATGGAGATTACATACACGTAGGCATGGTATTTAGTTTTTTTTTAATCTGGTCACCTTCCAGAGTAATTGTAAACTAAAACCATCTTCACCCTATTTGATTCTTTATAAATGGACAATCAGTCGTGCAGTAAATGGGGGTATAGAGAGACACAGAGCTTGTCTAACAAGAAACCCTGGGAAGCTAACATTAATAGGGTGGGTATGGATAGCAAAACCATTGATACAGATTACAGATTTATATCTCACCTGAACCCTGGCGGGCTCCGTGCCAATAGGGGTTGGGATTAGGGTTAGTTAACTTAAGTAGTAATATTGATGTGTATATTCTCCTATTCTCCAGTCAGTGAATCGTGAAACGTAATGTTAATATGTTTCTATACCTATATGTTCTGCTTAAAAACCCATAAAGGCAAGCACAGTGTTTAGACATTCTGTTACTTAGACTAGTAAACACTAAGATCCTTCAGCTTTCAATTAACCTGACACAACAGTCTAAACAACAAATGTGTGCCATGTCATTTGTCATCTTTACATCTTGTATCCTTTATATGGTAATTGGATTTTCAAGGTGGAATTGCAGGTCGATCATTTTAAGGATCTAGATGTAAACCTCCCTGGTGTTGCTTTAATATTTTTTTTGCACAATTTGCTTCACACACTTCCTCCAGCAGAGAAGCTTACAATACTACACCCCACCAAATGACTGGATGATGCCTTTTTATTTAAGGTCTGGCTGTGAGCCTCGATTACCGATACACTATCTTCAGGCTCCTGCCGGGATCAGTCAGTATGGTGGACCTTTGGAGGAATGGGTACAAAACCATCAGGAAAGTTTGCAGGTGCTTCAAGAGTATGTGAAGGCTTAGTTGGAGGAACAAGCCACACCACGAAATCGGAAACACAATGAGTTGGTTAATGATTAGGGGTTTGATGAAGGTCAGCTGGTGTGTTTGCGGAACCATGTTCGAGGTAAAATACAGGATCATTGGGATGCCTGTTTGTATATGGTAGTTCGGTGTCCCCAAGATCAGGGTGCAGTTTACTCTGCAACTCCAATGGAGGGGGACGGGGTTGTCCGTCAAGTTCACCGAACAGAGTTGCGTCCAGTACCACAGGGGGTTGTTATGTCAGGGGAAGATGTTCTGGTAATGTCTCCTGAGTCTGGGTTGCCCACAGGGGCAACAGAAATGGAATCGGATGAGGACTCTGTGGTTTTACGGGGACAGGGCTGGTGGGAGGGGTCGCAATAGAGCATCCACAAGTAGGCCTCGTATAATGGAGGAGGTTATGTCCCCCCCGAGGTGTAGAGACCAGTTAAACGTTCGGTGAGGTCCACCACTGGTCATCATACCAACCCTTATAAGTTACCACGGTCAGTGAATGATCGTTCGGTTGGGGAGGAAGACCAGTGGTTTGGGGATAGAATTCTTAGCTGTGATCGTTGGGTCATCAATTTCATTTTGGGGGATGGATTGTAGCCAGGCAATTATAGGCAGGTATAGGAACTGCAGTTCGGACTGGAGGCATAGCCGGGGCGAGATGGCTGTGCATGTTCCGATGGTAGGGCATATTGGCAAAGGAGCAGGCACGGGAAAGACAGGCAGGGTCCTGATAGATTTGGGGGAGCATCGGCGGGCATATTGAATTTGCAGTGTAGCAGCCTTTCTGTTTGCTTGTTTCAGGGGTGAACAATCTTATCCGCAAAGGGCCGGTGTGTATGCAGGTTTTCGCTGCAACTCCCTAATTAGATTTCTAATTAGAGGACTGATTAGCTGAAGAGTCCTCATACCTGGTTTTGAAGAGCTGACCTAAAGGTTACCCCAAAAACCTGTTTTTTTTTGTTTGAATGGGGCAGTGAGTCATGGGGTAAACTACTGTTCTTTAGGGGTTTTCAAGGTGGAATTACGGGTCGATAATTTTAAGGATCAGGTTGTAAACCTCCCTGGTGTTGCTTTAATATGTTTTATCTGAGGTTGTATCGTGTATTATCAAGCCAGCCGGCTTAGTGGCCTCGGGAGCGGGGTTTAGTGGGAGCAGCTGGCTAGTTTTATTTTCTTTTTTGTTTGTGTCTTTTTCTTTGTTGTATGTATATTTTGGGTTCATTATTAGGCAGGCTGGGCCTTTTGGCACCTGTAGTCTGGGTGCTGGATTGCCCATAGGGGTCTTTTTTATTGCTGTGATTTGCTGTGTCATTCACTAGTGTGATTTGTGCTGGATGTGTTTTTAAGGTTGTGCTGTGGCGTGTACCTGAGCAAACTTTGGGCAACCTGTTCTCTTGTTGGCTTTATTGACAAAGGGTGGATTAGTCTAATTACGGCCTGCTACAAATAGCTGCATATAACGTATAAAAAAAATCACCTTATGGGTGCTCCGTAGGGTAGCAAGATCTTGAGTTTTTTTTACAGTACTCGGGTACGTTTTAAAATTTTCGACCAATCAGCAAACATTATTCTGACAGCATAGCTGGGAAACCAATGAAAAGTGAGTGCAACGTTCTAGAACTTGACTTCGGGTTGACGCTCCCTATAAAAGAGCTGGGTACTGCTTCAAGGCGTTCAGTTGGCGCTACCTCCTGATAGAGTAGCACTGTACGGCTCTTGTTCCGTAAAACAACATCAAAAGGATGAAAAAAAAAACAATATTTAAAGAAGACGAAAAAAATCAATTTTTAAAGAAGACGAAAAAAACATCGTCTAAAAAAATAAGCCAAAAAAATAATATCCGAAGAAGGAAAAACATGCAAAGTAAAAAAAAACAAACAAAAATAAAAAACAATATCCAAAGAAGAAGGAAAAAAACATCCAAAGGGAGAAAAGAAGAACTGAAGGGCCAACGAGGTAGGAGGAAATACAAATTTCGTTTCAGCACCGTTGGAGTGCCAAGCCGTGAAAAGCATTTGGCCAGAAGACAAGGTAAGTGTTGTATCTGTTATTTTAAAACAGCGCTTTTCAAAATGCTGCTTTATAATCGTTTGAGATCGTTAGCCAGTGTGACAGCTGAAGGCTTTTTGAGTTTACCAACATAAAGTTTTATTTCTGTATTAGGACATTGTCAGGAACAATGATGTGTTCATCGCTATGATGTGGTCAAAAAGCGATGCATTGAATCTTAGAAACATTTGTGATTTTTCAAACGATGCTTTTCCTTTTATTTAATCAGTAAAATTTCCATCGGTTTTATATAGTGCCCCTTGAAATATGTCTTTAGCTCATTTTCCGGGCATTTTACTAGAATGCATCCTGAGAAATACACAAGCTCTGCTGCATTTCCGTGCCTCGATGTTTAGTGCCGAGTATAATTGTTGCAGTTGCCTTTTATATATTCCATGAGACCTGTTGGTACCAAGAGAAGTGTGAGACTGTCAGGGTGAATTTATCATACAATCGCACGCATAAATACCTGAGGGTTGCCAGTCCTTTTGCGTTGTTACAGGAGGACTAGAGCTGACGAGTGTGTTTCTACACACTATCAAGGGCATTGTAGTACAGTTTTCTCAGGTGGGAGAATGCTGCCGATCTCCTATTTGACAATACAGCCCTTGATATATTAGAATATTACAGAACTAGAAGCCTTTTGCAAGGAAGAATGTGAGAAAATCCCAAGTACAAGAACTGAAAGCCTTTCAGCTGGCTATAAGAAGCGCTTGTAAGCTGTGATATCTGGCAGAGGAGGTGTTACTAAGTACTGATTACGTAGGGTGCCCAAACTTTTGCAGAGTGCCATAATAATGTTTTTATTTTGTAATTTTGTTCAATTTATGGCATAAAAAGTAACTATTCATCAATGTTTGCTGAAAATATTGTGTATTTTTCCCCCAGTTCCTAAAGAGACTGTATTAACTGATATTGTTGCTTTTGTAATTGAAAAGATGTTATTTGTCAAGGGGTGCCAAACCTTTGCATAAGACTGTACACAGTGTGTGTATGTGTTTATGTGAGTGTGTGTCTGTGTGTGTGTGTGTATATATATATATGTGTGTGTGTGTATATATTTCTGTATATGCATGTGTATATATATATTTATATATAGTTCACACACATTCAAACTTATTTGAATACACATTCAAAATTATTTTTATTATTATTATTTTCGTTTTTTTTTTTTTTTTTGTGTTTTAAAATTTTTTATTTTTGCAATGGAAATAAAAATAAAGCAGTCCTCCGTAGAGGAGGGGTGGTGGAGGGAATATATATATATATATACATATATATAAAATAATTGTCACACAACTGGGGTGACATGCCTATCCTGCTCACCCAATTTTAGTGCACTTTAGTTATGCATAATGACCTTCTAGTCTCGATACACCCATATATATATATGTATATATATATATAGTTTTTTTTGTTTTTTTTTTTTGCAATAGACAATAAAAATAACGCAGTTCTCCATAAAGGAGGGATGGTGGATGGAATATATATATACATATATATAAAATAATTGTCACACAACCTGGGTGACATGCCTTGCCTGCTCACCCAGTTTTAGTGCACCTTAGTTATTCATAATGACCATCTAGTCTCGATACACCCATAAATATATATGTATATATATATAGTTTTTTTTGTTTTTTTTTTGCAATAGACAATAAAAATAACGCAGTTCTCCATAAAGGAGGGATGGTGGATGGAATATATATATACATATATATAAAATAATTGTCACACAACTTGGGTGACATGCCTTGCCTGCTCACCCAATTTTAGTGCAACTTAGTTATCCATAATGACCAACTAGTCTCGATACACCCATATATATATATATATATATGTACATATATATAGTTTTTTTATTAGCAATAGAAAAGAAAAATAACGCAGTTCTCCGTAAAGGAGGGATGGTGGATGGAATATATATATATATATATATATATATATATATATATATATATATATATATATATATATATATACATTTATATAAAATAATTGTCACACAACCTGGGTGACATGCCTTGCCTGCTCACCCAATTTTAGTGCACTTTAGTTATCCATACTGACCATCTAGTCTCGACACACCCATATATATATATATATATATATATATATATATATATATATATATATATATATATATATATATATATGTATATATATATAGATATTTTTTCTTTTTCTTGTTTTTTTTTTTCGCAATGGATATTAAAAATAAAGCAGTCCTCCGTAAAGGAGGGATGGTGGATGGAATATATATATAAAATAATTGTCACACAACCGGGGTGACATGCCTTGCCTGCTCACCCAATTTTAGTGCACCTTAGTTATTCATAATGACCATCTAGTCTCGATACACCCATAAATATATATGTATATATATATAGTTTTTTTATTAGCAATAGAAAAGAAAAATAACGCAGTTCTCCGTAAAGGAGGGATGGTGGATGGAATATATATATATATATATATACATTTATATAAAATAATTGTCACACAACCTGGGTGACATGCCTTGCCTGCTCACCCAATTTTAGTGCACTTTAGTTATCCATAATGACCATCTAGTCTCGATACACCCATGAATATATATGTATATATATATATATATATATATATAGTTTTTCTGTTTTTTTTTTGCAATAGACAATAAAAATAACGCAGTTCTCCATAAAGGAGGGATGGTGGATGGAATATGTATATGCATATATATAAAATAATTGTCACACAACCTGGGTGACATGCCTTGCCTGCTCACCCAATTTTAGTGCACCTCAGTTATCCATACTGACCATCTAGTCTCGACACACCCATATATATATATATATATATATATATATATATATATATATATATATATATATATATATGTATATATATATATAGATATTTTTTCTTTTTCTTGTGTTTTTTTTTCGCAATGGATATTAAAAATAAAGCAGTCCTCCGTAAAGGAGGGATAGTGGATGGAATATATATATACATATATATAAAATTATTGTCACACAACCTGGGTGACATGCCTTGCCTGCTCACCCAATTTTAGTGCACCTTAGTTATCCATACTGACCATCTAGTCTCGATACACCCATATATATATATATATATATATGTACATATATATAGTTTTTTTATTAGCAATAGAAAAGAAAAATAACGCAGTTCTCCGTAAAGGAGGGATGGTGGATGGAATATATACATACATATATATAAAATAATTGTCACACAACCTGGGTGACATGCTTTGCCTGCTCACCCAATTTTAGTGCAACTTAGTTATCCATAATGACCAACTAGTCTCGATACACCCATAAATATATATGTATATATATATATATATATATATATAGTTTTTTTATTTTTTTCGTAATGGACAATAAAAATAACGCAGTTCTCCGTAAAGGAGGGATGGTGGATGGAATATATATATACATATATACATTTATATAAAATAATTGTCACACAACCTGGGTGACATGCCTTGCCTGCTCACCCAGTTTTAGTGCACCTTAGTTATCCATACTGACCATCTAGTCTCGATACACCCATAAATATATATACTGAACAAAAATATAAACGCAACACTCTTGTTTCTGCTCCCATTTTTCATGAGATGGACTTAAAGACCTACAATTCATTCCAGATACACAATATTACCATTTCTCTCAAACATTTCTCACAAATCAGTCTAAATGTGTGATAGTGAGCACTTCTGCTTTGCTGAGATAATCCATCCCACCTCACAGGTGTGCCACATCAAGATGCTGATCTGACATCATGGGTAGTGCACAGGTGTACCTTATACTGCCCACAATAAAAGGCCACCCTGGAATGTGCAGTTTTTTGCTTTATTGGGGGTCTGGGGACTCAGAACCGGTCAGTATCTGGTGTGACCACCATTTGCCTCATACAATGCAACACATCTTCTTCGCATAGAGTTTATCAGATTGTCAATTGTGGCCTGTGGAATGTTGGTCCACTCCTCTTCAATGGCTGTGCGAAGTTGTTGGATATTAGTGGGAACTGGTACACGCTGTCGTATACGCCGGTCAAGCACATCCCAAACATGCTCAACGGGTGACATGTCCGGTGAGTATGCTGGCCATGCAAGAACTGGGACATTTTCAGCTTCCAAGAACTGTGTACAGATCCTTGCAACATGGGGCCGTGCATCATCTGTCTGAGTGGCTGGTCTCAGACGATCTTGGAGGTGAACCTGCTGGATGTGGAGGTCCTGGGCTGGTGTGGTTACACGTGGTCTGCGGTTGTGAGGCCGGTTGGATGTACTGCCATATTCTCTGAAACGCCTTTGGAGACGGCTTATGGTTGAGAAATGAACATTCAATGCACGAGCAACAGATCTGGTTGACATTCCTGCTGTCAGCATGCCAATTGCACGCTCCCTCAATGCTTGTGGCATCTGTGGCATTTTGCTGTGAGACAAAACTGCACATTCCAGGGTGGCCTTTTATTGTGGGCAGTATAAGGTACACCTGTGCACTACCCATGATGTCAGATCAGCATCTTGATGTGGCACACCTGTGAGGTGGGATGGATTATCTCAGCAAAGCAGAAGTGCTCACTATCACACATTTAGACTGATTTGTGAGAAATGTTTGAGAGAAATGGTAATATTGTGTATCTGGAATGAATTGTAGATCTTTAAGTCCATCTCATGAAAAATGGGAGCAAAAACAAAAGTGTTGCGTTTATATTTTTGTTCAGTGTATGTATATGTATACATATAGTTTTTTTTGTGTTTGTGAAAACGGGTCTTTAATCGGGGAAACGGAGCGGGTAGAGCAGGACGGAACGCAGGCATTGACAAACTACAATGACGGACAGGGCAAACAGGTAAGACCAGGACTTAAAATAGGTCATGACTAATCAAAGTAATCGGGCAAAGCAGGAGACGATCAGGGAAGCACACGTGGGTAATCAGGGGGCGTGGCACACACGAGGAGCGGACAAGCCGGGCATATATGTATATCTATATAAAACCTCATTAATGAGGGACAGGGAACAGAACGGACAGACAGAACTGGCACAGGGGAAGGAGCCAGGACAAGACTTGACATAAGACAGGAAAGGCAGAGAAACAGATCAGAAAGGGGGACACGGAGGGAACAGGCAGGACAAAAGGACCGGGAGTGAACGAAGGGAACATCGGGGAAAGAGGAGCAGAAGCCAGAGGGACGAGGGACAAAGAGAGGAGGGACAGAGACAGGAGGAACAAAGCGAGGGGGAGCAGAGGCAGGAGGGACAAAGACGGGAGGCCAGGGAGAGAAGGAGGGGGAACCAAGAGGAGCCCGAGGGAGACCCAGCGGGCGACGGGAGGCAGCCGGAAGGGCTGCAGGCGGCCGGGAGGCCGGAGCCGGAGGGGCCGAGGAGACGGGGTGAGGGACAGACGCAGGGACGAAGGAGGGAGTCGGAGGGGAGACCAGGGAAGGGGACGAAGGAGCTGGAAGGGACCCTGGCGAGGGCAAGGAGAGAGGGGGAGCCGCAGCAGACGGCGACGTCCTCCGACACGCCAGAGCGGGAGGACCAGCAGGCGAATGAGGAGCCGCCGTCGGGGGGCCCGCAGGCAACCGATAAGACGCCGGAGGAGGGACCGAGGCAGGGCGACGAGGCCGCGGAGGGGGACCCGCAGACGACAGCCGACCCGGAGGGCCAGGACCCGCAGGTGCCGACCAAGCCCTAGCGCCGGCGAGGGAGGGCGAGCCAGGGGGCTGGGCGGGTGGGACCCCAGCCGTGCGTCTGTGTCCTCTCCCCTTATGGGACACAGACATAAGGACCTGCGGCCGGGGTCGGGCTCGTCGGGGTGAGGGTACCAGAGTCACAGGGGGAGAAGGGACTGGAGTGGGGCCAGGGACTGGAGCTGCAGGCTGCAGAGGGAGCGCCTGCCCGGGAGCTGCAGGCAGGGAAAGCGCCTCGGACGTGGGCGCGGTAGCTGCAGGCAGCGGAGACGGCTGCTCGGGCTCTGGGGCCGCAGGGGGCACTTATTTTATTATATAAAATAAGTGTCACACAACCGGGGTGACATGCCTTGCCTGCTTGTGGGATGAGGAAGACTCAGGGACTGGAAATGGGATTAAAACTGAAGATGTGCTCATTCCTTTGTGTATTTACAAATTTTCCTTCCGTCAGACATGAGGAGTTTGCTGCTATATTTGGCACTAATAGAGATTCTGATGCTGCTATTTTTATTGTCTATTAGTTTGTTATTATTTACAAGTTCTGTTGTGTTTTTGCATTTTTCTCTTCTGGTTAATTAACTGCTGTCTGTTTGCTGTGAAGTATGAGTGTGGTGAGTAAGACTCAGGGACTGGAAGTGGGATTACAACTAAAGATAACATGCTTATTCCTTTTTGTATTGTTTACAAATTTCCTTCCGTCAAACATGAGGAGTTTGCTGCTATATTGTGCACTAACAGAGATTCTGATGCTGCTATTTTTATTGTTTATAAATGTGTTATTGTTTCCAAGTTGAGTATTCAATAAATGCTAAATTGAGAAATTTTGTGTATCGTTTGTTATTATTAGTGTGATATTTTACCATGCAAATAGAGGGGAAAACGTCCAATTATCGGCCAAAAAAAATCAGCAGCATATATCGGCCATCGCCTGACCCTTGACTTGAAAAACCCATATCGGTCGACCTCTAGTAACAGTACATTCTGTCCAATTCATCCATCGAGTTAAGTCACACACCCACTTGAGGGGGCACTCCGGCAGACGTGAGGATGGGGATGTTCTTTCCGCTATAACATCCACTGCAGAAGTACATCTCGCTCCTGTTCACAGGGCTTACTTCAATGATGAAGCAGGGCTGGTTGTCTGGACAAGAAGTTGTCCTGCTGCTGGGTCTCGGTGCCGTTTTTCCACCTAAGCTTGAAGGTGGAAATGTGTTCCAACTTGGTCCCTGGGACTGCAGCATAGCCAAACATCGCGAGCAGCGTCGGCCACACCCACCACCAGAACCATCACACCGTCCTATACACATAAAGAAGAACTAAAACATAGAGTGTTGTGACAATCTATGCGTTAATGTTTGGCAGCATAGGTGATTCATTAAAATTATACCGAAGAATGGAAAATGTGATATTTAGAATATTTTTTGCCATTTAGTAGCTAATTTAAGCACTTACCCAATGCCTCAATTTGTTTTAGGTCAGTAATGTCTGAGCCAAAAGAATGAATGTATGAATTTAATACAATTCACCCACTCCCACCCACACACAAATCTGAAATTCAATTTAAGACACTTCTTAAACATTAGTGCATTAACAAAAAAGGAAAATCTTAAGAGATTCAGTAGGATTTTCTATGTTAGACTTAAGCTAATAGTTCAATAGTTTTTACATATTTCAATATACCAATTTGACTTTAATGTTGAAACAGATGCTAAAACATGGAATAATTTCATAACTAGAGAAACATGTTATTCACAAACACTAGCAAAGGTAGCTTATAGTTAAGCTTACTTAAGTCAGCAAGTCAGGCTACAGTGTGTAAGAATAGTCGTAAACGATAATTTGTCTCAGTCTTACATGACAGAATAAGTAAACAGAAAATATAAAATGGCTGAAACAGCGTCATTAACGCCAGCTACAGTAGAGGCGCAGAAAAGGTGTCATGACTGAAGTATTCCCAAACTCTGGAAGACCGTATGCGAGCCTTTTTTGCCGCGTGTTTCTCCAGAGGCTCCGGAGCTCCGCTGGTTGAGACAGCCATGTTGGTTCATGTGCAGGGGGACGAGCGGCAAATTTCTTTTTTGCAGGGTGGTAGGTGATGTCTCATTAATATTTATGAGAGAAGTGCTACATGATTGGCCAGTGCATGCCAGTGCATGCCCAAAATGGTGCGGCACTGCATCCAAGCCTGCGGCACTCAGAGTCACAAATACAGTGGAAACCATTTGTAGTAATTACGTCTGTCTGGCTGATTTCCAACTAATTGATATTTGTATATTTATTACATGAATATAAGGTAATATAAGGTAATAGAAGAGGTATTTAATGGTTTTCCATCTGAGGAATTTGCAAAAAACTGCAGTGCATGATGGGTCGGACCTAAAGGCTGCCTTAACGTCCTCATCTGTATGACGACATACATCAAGACTAGGAAGGTGCATAATGTTCATGTCTGGTTGCGTTTGTTGGTCCAGAAAGTAATTCAATTTCGCCATGTAGGTTACGTTCTTAAAAACTGCTTGGATATAGCCCGATTATATGCTGTGGGCCTTTTAATTTCTTTGTTTACCAGGTAGGCTACCTTCTTTAAACTGCGTTTTGTTAGACTACATATTTAGGGAGGTCTTTATAAATTTATAGTAGTCTTCATAAATATGTGCATAGTTTAGCCTAACCCAGCCACTTAAGGGAGAAAGCCAGCTCAACTAGGTGTCGGTCCCAAGCCCGGATTAATGGGGAGGGTTGGCGTCAAGAAATAAAGAGACTGTATCTTCACTGCATGACTGATGTCAAAATGTGTGAAATATGTGGTTGTATTAATAAATGCATTAAAGTAGGTTAATGATTCTGTGCTGTCTAAATTGTATAGAAAATTTCTACGTATAGCCAAACAAATCTCCTCCTGTTTGAAAAGGCATAGAAAAAGCAATTTAGCCACTAAAACTTTACAGTTTTTGTGAGGGACAGTCGAATTCTCTCGTTTCTCTCGTCAAGTTTTTTTGTGATCCTGCACCTACACTTTGCCGGCCCCAGGAGGATGGGCTCCCCCTTTGAGTTTGGTCCCTCCCAAGGTTTCTTCCTTCTTGGGAGTTTTTCCATCCTATCGGCGCCTATGGCTTACTCACTGGGGGCTTTGGGTGGGCATGATATAAAGCAAAGCATTTTCCCTCCCAGTTTCCTCCTCTGGTCCACATTGCAGGACCATCAGCCATCAGAAACAGTCAGACGGTCTCCTTCAGCTTCTTTAGTGTCCTTGGAAGCCAAGGCAGTTTTAGGTCTGAGAAGAGGTTTATCAGAAGGACACATATTACGTCGTTTGTCCTGAAATGTAACATGGGGAGGAAAAGTTAAGCGGTTTAGTCAGATTGGAGTCGTTTATTCAGCAGTGGCAGCGCCAGTGACTTAATGCTACAGGTGCTATAGGGGAGTGAGATTATTTAGACCGGGTGCTTTAGCTTTTCAGCTTATGTAGATGGTGTATAGAAGCACACAGCACGATAAGCTACAGCATGGATAAAATAGGATAAAATATGAAATTCTAACGTCTAGCTCACAGAGCCTCTATGTGTACTTTGAAGAAAAAATACACTACAAGTATGCTGTAAAAACCGCAAAAATGTCTTACACAATATACAGATTTTACAGATAGTTAAAGAAAAAATGAAACCAATATTTTGGGGGTGCTGTGGGGGTACTATGGTCATTGGAGGAGGAGCTAGAGCCCCCCCCCCCAAGCTTTTCCTTGGTGCTGCCACTGTTGTTCAGATTAAAAGTAACATTGTCATTAATAAACAGTACTCTGATCAAATTTTTGCATGTACAAACACAATCAAAGTTTAACCACATGTTTAGACACAATTCACACACCTGTTACATTTCCATAATGCTAAGACTCTCTACACTTACTTCATCCACTTTCTTGTTTGGTACACAGTCATTTGATGGATGTGTAAGATCATTACCAGACCGTCTGCTGCAAACTCTACAGTTAATGAATGGCTGCAAAAACACACAGACACACAAAAACAGTATTTAAAGAGTGGTGGGCAATAAATACAGTGAGAGAAGGTGTAGTAAAGATATATCTAATGATTTAAGGCAGAGCTGCTGGAGTGCAGGGTTTAATGACACAGAACAATTTTAGAGGAAAGAGCTTCCAAAGCAGGGTCACCATAAGGCTATATTATACAAAGCAAGTTCATCTAAAAGTATGAACAACAAATCCCGTTTAACTGAACACTGCTCTGTATTAAAATACTGTCCTCCGATCAAGCTAAGTGGTCCTGTAGTTCACTATTTAAAGAGGTAAATTTAAAGGGTAATTCACACTGCACATCTACCCTGCTCTGACCAGGTTTAATTACTGGCTTTCTAATTAAAACAAGAGTTAAGTCCTGCCCTTTCACCACAAAACACCACACTGCCATTTAAGGCTGATTTCAACAATGAGTTTTAGTTAACCTGGCTCGATTGAGTTAACTCTGGGTATGTAAAACCCGCTTTGTAGTACAGCCCACAGGTCTTTAAATAAGGCCAGCTAGGGTTCATAGCTCGAAGCATAATCTACAGGTCACCCCTCAGATGATTAGCATTTGCTTCTGCCTGGTAATCCAGCCTTTAAGCCTGTAAACCTACTAAAATTTGAGAATAAGGTGAAGGAACTGGCTCTTTGAGGCCACCTATGTATTTGTTACTTTATTGTTGGCTAACTTTCCCCCGCAGGGCATCAAAAAAGTTAACATGAACCTAAATTAATTTGCTAACTGATATGTCCAATGCTCACAGTCACAGTGACTCTTTACTTACCCTCTTGTCCATGAAAATACAGTCAGCCCGATGGTCTGTTGCAGTTGACTTTGGACATTTTGTTGCTCTCAAGAGAATCTCAATGTCAATGTATTCACTGCTGATCTAAATCACATAAACACGTTATATACAAAATTGCCTACAACTGTTTTAAAGGCAATATAACAAACAATAATCACCCAAAAAATGGCAAACTGTCACAGACTTGACTGCAGCAGATTCAGAGAGAAACTGTGAGAAGGTAAAATTGACCAGGGCTGAGATATACAACCATCACTTTCATTGTGAAGAGACATTAAGCATCATATGCATTGAAATTAAAACATCAAAATCAATGTGATACTCATTAGTTCAGCTTGCAGATGATGAAAGTTTCACACTTTTGTAAACACTTTCTCAGCAGTTACCTTCGGACGGCCCTGGATGTTATAGAAATTCATGTGCTGACGGGTTCCTTGATGAGCATTTTCGACTGCGAGTTTAATGGCCGTCTTGTGAGTGCAGGGAGACTGTGGTAATCTTGCTGGGCCTCTGTGGAGATAAGCAGAGCTCCATAAGCCAAAACCAGAAGCAGCAGGCGGGTCATCTTCCTCTCAGCTTTGAAGGGAGAAGCAGGACTGAGGACACTGATCTGTGGTCCCCTTATCCAGCACGTCCAGGGGCGTGTCCTTCACTCGAAACAAACAGACCTTTGAACAACATTGGAAAACTCTTCAGGATGAATTGAGGCAGGTGGTCAAGTGGGTTTATTGTTATTTCAGCAATATACACAGTACACAGTGAAAGGAAACATTGTTCCTCCTGGACCACGGTGCAACACAAAGAAGAAAAACAGAAACAACACAAGATGACACAAGTGCGGGCAAGATAGAACTATACAGAGTGAAAGGAGCACAAACAGAGGGAGAAAGTGCAAGATAAACACAAGAGCAACAATACAATACTACAGGACAAGACAGCGCAGTCAAGAACACAGAGTGCAGCCAGAGCTAACCTGAATAGGGGCATCAAGGTTGCCAGGCAGGCAGAGAAACAGAAAATAGAGGTCTACTTCACATACAACAACCCACAGTGGGTGTGGCAGGGAATACAACACATTACAAACTTCAAAGGCAACAACACCGTCACTGTTAACAGCAACGCCCTTTTAGCAAAGGAGCTAAACAGCTTCTTTGCTCGTCTGGAGGAACACAGAGCAGACATAGCCACACTGCCCCCTCCCCCAATCTCCAGCACTCACAGACTCCCTCTGCAGGAACACCACGCGAGAAGGCACATTGCATCTCTAGGTGTGTGGAGTTTAAGACAAGGCAAGTGATGCTACGATAATATAATTCCTTGGTAAGACCCCACCTAGAATATTGTGTGCGGGTTTGGTTACCATACCTTAAGAAGGACATTGCTGCCTTGGAAAAGGTGCAACGTAGGGCAACGAGAATGATTCCTGGTCTTAGAGGAATGTCTAATGAGGAGAGGTTAGCTGAGCTGAATCTGTTTAGCCTCGAGCAAAGGAGACTAAGGGGGGACATAATCCAGGTGTTTAAGATTCTAACAGGTCTGGATGCTGTTCAGCCAAATGGCTATTTCAATGTTAGTTTAAATACCAGAACTCGTGGCCATAAGTGGAAATTAGCTGGAGAACATTTTAAAACGAATTTGATGAAGCATTTCTGTACACAGCGTGTAGTTAGAGTATGGAATAGTCTTCCTGTTATTGTAACACAAGCTAAAACCCTGGGTTCTTTTAAATCAGAGCTAGATAAGATTTTTGAGCTATTAGCTAAGTTCTCCTCAAAGGAGCTTGATGGGCCGAATGGCCTCCTCTCATTTGTAAATCTCTTTGGTTCTTATGAGTCAGCTTACAGAGATGAGGTCCAGAAACTGATAGGTTGGAGTTCAGCAAACAATTTGGCACTAAACAGCACAAAGACAAAGGAATCACTGACTTCAGGAAGGATGGAGGCGACACTGGCCTGCCTAGATGGATGGATGGATGTTTTTATTGACATTGTAAGTACAATGAGATTTAGTTTGGAACGCGCCAGCAGCTACACAGTATATTTACAATTATATAGATTGTGAGGCATAAAATAAGGTGTGAGTAATATAACATAACGACATAATATAAGTAATCATTAATTAATCATTACAGATGGTATGAGGTGTGAACCGCTAGGCTGCTATGGCATGTTTGGTATCAAACCGATGGAAAATCACTCCAGTTTCCAAATCTGGTCAGTGGTTACCACGAAAGTGAATATATCAAAAGTTACACCAGCCTAACGAAAATCATCAATACAAGGGAAATCACTCTGGTCATAAATCTCAAAAGGACTGATACAGACCCCCTTCCGAAAGCCCGCCAAATGGATGGTCAGCCATTGGTCCAGGAGTCGAATTCCTGGTCACTCCTATTCACGAACTTTACACTATAAAACCTGGCACCTCAGAACAAAGCCAGGAGAGGAGAAACAGAAGGGAGGAGAAAACAAAAGACCATCAGCACGAAGAGAGGCAGAGAACATCAGCCCAAGAGAAGAGAAGCCCACAAGAAGCCCTCCTGAAGCCTATCAGTGAAGACCCAGCTGGACAGAGAACTGCAACCAAGCCCAAGCTTCACCAGGAGAGGGAATCAGAGGGGCTCCACTCCAACAACCGCTGCAAACACCGCGCCTCCCTGAGTGCCATCACCCATCAGCTCATCAGCCTCCGCAACCAACTGCCAAGACCCCCCCCCCCCCCACTCTGCAACCAAGTAAACAAACTTCCTTTCATTTATAACAACCTAAACTCCTATTCACCTGCTATATTACTTTAGGACAGTATTTCCACAAATTGCTTGCTTTGCAGAACAGTATTTTCCCTTTTAAGGTTACTCATTTTAAATCTGGTCATTGCATTTTCATGATTACATTGTTTGTGTCCACTCCGTTATTTCGTGTTTATTGTTTGTTAGGTGTAATGTCTGTCTTATGTTAGTTATAGGAATAAATGCATGTCTTTTACACAACTTCAGCCTCCGTTCATTGAGTGCTCACAAGAATCCCTGCCTGTGCGATCTACGCTCTGAAACCTCAAATTCGCCTGAAATATCGCGAGACTCTCTCTCATTGGCCGTGAGGGGAGCTTCGCTACCGATCGTTTACATTACCTGGTGACGCAGCTCGTTGGACAAGCCTTCTATTCTAACCCAGGTTATTACGTGATACTGGTTATTAATGAGTTCCATTTAAGTCACACATTAACAGACTCACGGTGTTTCGCAATTGAGTTTGAGCCGACCATTCAGCATAAAAATTGGTTAATAATCACAAGGCACAAGGTTTAAACTTATTCTGAGCACACAATTTAAACTTTTTATGACCGAACGTGCAGTGAAGAAGCGCTACTGTCAACTGGTTGCAAAAGTCGCACTCATGGCAATCTGAAGGCATTTAAGCGGGATCATATGGGCTTATTATAGTTATTTTTATTTCTATTATTAGTAGTTATATTATTTTGTTTTATTTTCGGTGATTTCATTGTAGTTCTTTCGTATTAAACTGCAGTAAACTTTAACCCTATGTCTGACGAGATTCTCAGATGTAGCGCTTTGTTTCCAGGTTCAATTCGGACGAGTGTCTCCGTTTCTATATATCCTGGGAGAGATCTCTCTATTAGCGAACGGGAATACTTGTTATGAGGTTCTAACCTAAATTATGTTGCGCTTGGACATAAGACCGATAGCTTAGTTACCTATCAGGATCATACTCGTATGTGTGTGCCTGCTTTAGACAAAGCAAGTTTAACACAACTTTGCGCTGTGAGCCAAGTGTGTGTCATTTAGAAATTGGGAGTCTCCTGTGCTTGAGACCCGCCGTGGTTAAGCACCATTTGCGACGAGATATAGTGCACTCACAATTTAAATCTGTCGCCGTAACGCGTGCGCCGTCTCGCTTCAGTAATTGTTTTAAGGGGTTTTATACTGTGCAAGGCACAGAAGAAGGCCACAAGCAGCATGCGCATGCATTAAATGTGTGTGTCACTCATCTAGCGTCGGCAACCGCCTAGCTATATCTTTGGTTACCTCTAGTGGTCAGGCATAGAACTACCACTCCATTTCGAAATTGCGCCTCTAGTGGCCAGGCATAGAACTACCACTCAATTTCGATATTGCGCCTCTAGTGGCCAGGCATAGAACTACCACTCCATTTTGATATTGCGCCCCCGGTGGTCAGGCATAGAACTACCACTCCATTTCGATATTGCGCCCCCGGTGGTCAGGCATAGAACTACCACTCCAGTTCGAAATTGCGCCTCTAGTGGTCAGGCATAGAACTACCACTCCATTTCGAAATCGCGCTTCTAGTGGTCAGGCATAGAACTACCACTCCATTTCGATATTGCGCCCCCGGTGGTCAGGCATAGAACTACCACTCCATTTCGAAATTGGGCTTCTAGTGGTCAGGCATAGAACTACCACTCAATTTTGAAATTGCGCTTCTAGTGGCAAGCCATAGAAGTACTACTCCATTTCGAAATCGCGCCTCTAGTGGTCAGGCATAGAACTACCACTCCATTTCGATATTGCGCCCCCGGTGGTCAGGCATAGAACTACCACTTCATTTCGAAATTGCGCTTCTAGTGGTCAGGCATAGAACTACCACTCAATTTTGAAATTGCGCTTCTAGTGACAAGCCATAGAACTACTACTCCATTTCGAAATCGCGCCTCTAGTGGTCAGGCATAGAACTACTATTCCATTTCGAAATCGTGCCTCTAGTGGTCAGGCATAGAACTACCACTCCATTTCGAAATTGCGCCTCTAGTGGCCCGGCATAGAACTACCACTCAATTTCGATATTGCGCCTCTAGTGGCCAGGCATAGAACTACCACTCCATTTTGATATTGCGCCCCCGGTGGTCAGGCATAGAACTACCACTCCATTTCGATATTGCGCCCCCGGTGGTCAGGCATAGAACTACCACTCCAGTTCGAAATTGCGCCTCTAGTGGTCAGGCATAGAACTACCACTCCATTTCGAAATCGCGCCTCTAGTGGTCAGGCATAGAACTACCACTCCATTTCGATATTGCGCCCCCGGTGGTCAGGCATAGAACTACCACTCCATTTCGAAATTGGGCTTCTAGTGGTCAGGCATAGAACTACCACTCAATTTTGAAATTGCGCTTCTAGTGGCAAGCCATAGAAGTACTACTCCATTTCGAAATCGCGCCTCTAGTGGTCAGGCATAGAACTACCACTCCATTTCGATATTGCGCCCCCGGTGGTCAGGCATAGAACTACCACTCCATTTCGAAATTGCGCTTCTAGTGGTCAGGCATAGAACTACCACTCAATTTTGAAATTGCGCTTCTAGTGACAAGCCATAGAACTACTACTCCATTTCGAAATCGCGCCTCTAGTGGTCAGGCATAGAACTACTATTCCATTTCGAAATCGTGCCTCTAGTGGTCAGGCATAGAACTACCACTCCATTTCGAAATTGCACCCCCGGTGGTCAGGCATAGAACTACCACTCCATTTCGATATTGCGCCCCCGGTGGTCAGGCATAGAAGTACCACTCCATTTCGATATTGCGCCCCCGGTGGTCAGGCATAGAACTACCACTCCAGTTCGAAATTGCGCCTCCAGTGGTCAGGCATAGAACTACCACTCCATTTCAAAATCGCGCCTCCAGTGGTCAGGCATAGAACTACAACTCCATTTCGATATTGCGCCCCCGGTGGTCAGGCATAGAACTACCACTCCCATTTCGAAATTGCGCTTCTAGTGGTCAGGCATAGAACTACCACTCAATTTTGAAATTGCGCTTCTAGTGGCAAGC
>NW_026042809.1:0-94380 GCF_023856365.1 Brienomyrus brachyistius
GACTTACCCTTTTGCATGGTATTGATAGATTTTGAAAGTTAATTACTTACACACAATTCTTATTAAAATTGTTCATTATACAACCTGAATGTCTCAAGGTAGCACATTAGTACAAAAGACGCTGTATGATGTATTATTGTAGCAGTCAGATGTTATTTTAACCAATGTACAGGTTTACCTATAATTTAATTCTACAAACATAATCAAAATCACTTGTGAAAAAAGACATTTAGTCATTTACTAAGGCAGATACAACCTGTGGAAGCACAGCTAAAACGCATACCATCACCCATTATAGAGTGACCCATTGTCTTTGTAACTGAGTAATCACAACTAAGTGCAATTTACTATAATGAAACTGTACACAGAAACTGTAAAGGCAAAGGTAATTTATTATGATGAAATGCTTCCAAAATGCCCAGTGTGCTTCAGCGTTTCTCTTTTCTCCAGTCGTCGACAGGTCCTGTGTTTATTAGGTGATCTGTGGATGTAGGAGATCCTGAGAATGGCTGCTGCTCCAAGGATGATTGGCAGGTGGCTTTTTCCCAGGAACAGCGGGCTGGAGATGTAAAGGTGGGATGGAGAAAATAAAGTGTAGGGGAATACAGAGTACAAACAACCATAAGAAAACACACGGCCCATGGCCATATGTCCACAAGACCAACCATCCATCCGCCCAACCCGAGAGGGAGCCCACGAGGGACTAAGGGGGGCCCAACCCCTGTAAAGGAGGTCCGCAGAGGGGGGGACAGACAGCGAGCCCCCCCAGTCCCTCCCGCAAGCCCTCCACCGAGGGAAGCGGGTCCAGGGCCAAAGGGCCCCATCAACCGGGAACACTCCCCTGGCGGACGGTCCCCCCCAGTCCGCTCCCCGGCAGGACGGATCACCGCCCACTGTAGCGACACCGGCACGTCCCCCCCCCTCCCCGACACTGCAGGATGATCTAAGGGGAGACCCATACAAACAAAGTGCACCCCCCCCCCCCCACCACCCCAGGAGCGGACCTGCGTCAACTGGGGAGCGGCAGACCCCCCGCCCAGCCCAGACCGAACCCTACAATTCGCCTAGAAGGGCTCAGAGCATCCCTAGATACCCCGGACCGCCTGCCAGGGCCCCACCACGGCGCAGCAAGAGCCAAGGACCACCCAGCCCGCAAGCCCACAAGAGGAGACGGCCCACACCGGCCAGGGCCATCTTCTACCTGCCGGGCCACCCCACACGCGCAGGGCCAGAGACAGAGAGTTAGGGGGGACCCCTCAGCCCCCACTGATTCCCCGTCCCATGTTAATGTGAAGTGTGCATGTACATGTGTGAGAGAGTTTGTGTGTTTTATGTCTACAATGCATTAAAATTAGTGGGTGCAGTTCGAGTATGAGGGCCCCACCACTGGCAGATGGCAGAGTCCCCCATCCCCCTCCCTGCACCCCAAGGCCCTAATGTAGCATGGACTGTGTATATAACTAAAGTGCAAAAAGCAGGTGAAACAGTCGAGGCACGGCACCCCACCGCTGGCAGACGGCAGAACCCACCTGCCTAAACCCACCTCCTCAGCCCTAGTGTCATGTGGTGTCTAATTTAGCACTAGAACTGCCAAATCTACGCGTATTTTCGCAATTCCCTGGGCCTAACACCTACTAGCATCCCTGCTGAGAGTTTCTTGGGCCATTGTCCTCCCTGCTTTTGTTGTGCAAACACACCCATTACCTGTGAGGCCTGGCACATTTGCATTTTTTTACTCAGAGCAGCTAAAAATCCAAGGCAGGCTAAAACTCTGTGTGTGACATGGAAACCTTCCACAAAAGTCTGCCATATCTATACCAAATATCCCACACACTGACTGACCTGCAAATATGAAAGACACACATTCACAAAATATATGGAAGCACAAGTCTGTTTTATTTATAAAAAAAATTGAGTGTTTCAAACTTTGCAGTGTTGCAGACCCAGTGACCATCATCCCTGCATTTGGCGCAAGTGAATTTGTAACACTTTGCACTGGTAAACCTGCTGCGGTTTCTGTTGCAGTTCTCCTGTACCTGACACTGAGTTGTCCATACAAGTCCTGGCACAGCAGCAGCCTTCCTCTGTCCCCATAGCCTTTTGTGGCATAAATTGGCAATAGAGTTCCTTGGCTAGATGACTCAAAAATAATCTTCTTTTGCCTTTCCCACCCTGTACATGCCTTGTACAGAAAGTAGGAATTTGCCACCACCAGGTCCAGCATGTTGTAAAATACAGCTACCTGGCCACCTGCATGTTGCTGCTCTTACGAAATACATGCGCGCCATTTGGTCCAACACATTTACACCACACTATAACAGCGGAGAGAGAGAGAGTCATGAGTGTATTTGCTTTTTTTCTTACCTTCTTTCTATATAGGCCTGTATAGTACATATCAGAAAAACATTGTAGCACTGATGTAAAATTATACACACATTCACATACCCTTCATGTGGGTTATAGTCTGTTATCGTGTTGGGGTTTCCTCTTCTCTGCCTTCACAGATCGCCACATCTTGGTCCAAAGAACTCAGAACACACACAATCTTGTTTTTTTAGGTGCATAAATTGTCAAGGAGACACTGCCACTTCTAAGCACTGACGCGGAGAATTCCTCTTGCTGTGCAGTGTCCTTTGAAATTGGAGGAAGTTCATACCAAACTTTATTCCCTGTGCTCAGTAGTGTTGTTTTGCGCTGAAGCAGTCTGTGTGACAGTGCCAGTGAGGTGAAGAAATTGTCCGTTGTGACATTTCTCCCGTCATCCAGAAATGGCTCCATCAGACTCATGACCATGTCTCTGCCAGCCTCTCCCTTTTTCTGGTGACTGGGGTCCTTTCCCAAGTTAGGGGACATGTTGCAGACGTATTTGGTCTCCAAATCCGTGGCCATCCAGAACTTGATCCCAAATTTGTCCGGCTTGGATGCGATATACTGCATGGACAATGAACCCTTGGTCGAGAACAGCTGTACATCTATGTTCATGTTTTCCTCCTGGAGTGAAACTTTCAGCACAGTTCTTGGTGAAGGCTGGCAGAGAACGTGGTCATGGAGTCTGATGGAGCCATTTCTGGATGACGGGAGAAATGTCACAACGGACAATTTCTTCACCTCACTGTCACTGTCACACAGACTGCTTCACTTTACTGGGCATGGTGAATAACGTTTGCCGTGAACTTCCTCCATTGGCAAAGGACACTGCACAAGGAGAGGAATTCTCCACGTCAGTGTTTAGAATGGCGCGCATGTATTCAGTACGAGCAGCAACAAGCAAGTGGCCAAGTAGCTGTGTTTTACAACATGCTGGACTTGGTGGCGGTGAATGCCTACGTTCTGTACAAAGCATCTACAGGGTGGAAAGGAAAAAGAAGATTGTTTCCGATTCTTCTAGCCAAGGAACTCCATTGCCAAATACAGGGATGATGGTCACTGGGTTTTTCAAACGCTGCAAACACAGACTTTGAAAGATAGACAGACTGTGTGGGACAGTAACCACTGAGACAAAGGCAGAAAGATGATGAAGAGATGAACCTGGAACTGAGGCACGGATACATCAATTTTTACATGAACAGCCAAACATGCAAAGCTGGAGAGATCACACAAAAACAAAATTCACTTTTGGTGTTATAATTCAGTGATGGCCAATGAAAATGAAATGACATTTTATTCTGTATGTGTATGAGCATGTCAAAAACCATGGACCATGACTTCACTCAGCTTATGACATTTATATACAAACATGCATTGGAGACTGAAGTGTTAGCATGTTTTTATTTTATTCATTTCATTCTATTAGCAACTTTTCATTCTATTTTCACTCAATTTGTTTTATAAATAACACAGACTTGTGTTTCCATATATTTTGTGAATGTGCGTCTTTCATATTTGCAGGTCAGTCAGTGTGTGGGATATTTGGTATAGATATGGCAGACTTTTGTGAAGGTTTCCATGTCACACACAGAGGTTTAGTCTGCCTTGGATTTGAGCTACTCTGAGTAAAAAATGCAAATGTGCCAGGCCTCACAGGTAATGGGTGTGTTTGCACAACAAAAGCAGGAGGAGGATGGGGCTGAAGACCTGCGAAAATCACAGCAGGGGTGACAAACACCTTGGGACTCTCAGCAGAGAATAAAAATCGGCAAATCTAGTGCTAATGTGCAAGTAAAACCTCCCCACTGCCCCTCAAAGCCCTAGTGTTGTATGAAATGTGGTGTCCCGGCCCAGGAGAGCAATAAGGGCGTGCAGGAGTGGGCCCCCCCCCGGCACCGGGGCCAGATCCCCCGACTGGCCCCGATTAGTCCCTCATCCCCGACCCCACACAACCGGCAGGGGCGGCCAACCGAGGGGGTTCAAGGGGCGCCACATTAACAATTGTTAATAAACATTCCACTATACATCTCAAATTTAGCACACTTAATTCATTATCTTTGATACTGTTTCAAACATTTAATGTTCCCCAAACAGCAGCAGAAGAACCACAGCTTCATCTTCCTTGTATTTTGGCTCTTCTCTGTGTCAAGAGCTCTACAAGCTCAACTTTAATATTAATTTTCCACCACTTCTACATCTTCTATCTATACCAGACCCACATCTATCTCTACACCGCCAGTTTCCTCTCTGAAGAGTCTCAGAAACAATGCCAGCATTGCCTATCACTCTCACACCCTCCCCTCCCTTACACCAGTCAGTCACACCTCCCAGTCCCCCCCATAACCTCCCCAGCCTGGACAGTGGGGGGTGTCGCTGGTGAGCACTCCTCCAAACCTTTCCTCTCTCCCCAGTCGATCACCTCGTCCCACAGGTCCCAGGCTCCCCAGTGCTGGTCGTTGGTCCAGGAAACAGCTTTCGGAATTTTCATTCTGGTTAACATAATTAACTAGCCGTCTGTGATACTCTCAAAGCCAAACTAGACACTGTGAATTTTCAACGTACTCCAGACATTTGCTAAATGCTATTCACCCAAGAATGCCTATGGAAAGGGGATGGAGCCTTCATTAGCTGCTCGTGGGATCGAGGCTACTCCGATAGAAGCGGCCAAATTGCTAAAACTGTTTCACAACCTATACAGTAACGCTGGCGAAATCAGGACGCTGCTTCGGTACGTTTATAACATCGCCATGGAAATGAAACCCAGCAAACGGTTAATCTTACTTCAACAACATGGGACATTTAAAAAGTAAACGTATAGGGGCTCTTTTCAGAATAACATCTTCAGATGAAACGCATTACGACAGACCGGATGAGTAAAACCAATCATATCAACCATAAGGCTTGTTGTTTTTAAGTTTAACACAATTATTTTCTCTTACACTTTAAATATAAACAATCACATTACGAAAAATGGCCACAGCATCTACAGTTTAAGCTACTAATTTTAAATATATTTCAATTATATTTTGCGGCAATATTTGCATGAACTATATCACGACATACAATGAAATATATAATTAACTATGCTAACAAAACATAATCTGAAGAAATAGCAAGAAACATAGGAAGAGATGCTTCTCACCGCTGCGCCATCGCTCTGTCAGAAAGTTTATGTTCAAACTGCACTGATTTTGTTTCTATGGAAACCAGCGAAATTTTTCATTGGTCGAAAGGATGAAGATGTGTACTGACGCCATTTTCAACGAATGAAAACGAGAATTATTGTCAGGGCGGGACGAATTTGAAGGTGAACCAATCAAAAGTAGTATGTTTAGCTCGTGCTTGTTTTGGCTGAGCGTGATTGGATTTGTTGATCTGACCGCCTTCAAGCCGTAAACCATGTATCTACTTGTCAATGGGAAACCACGCCGTTCTGTCTATAAATACTGACTGTAATTTTTTTATGACATTATGTCTTTGCTACGCAGTATTACGGTAATGCGTAATACCGCGATGTTTGGGGTGCCCCGCTGTTTTTTTTCCATAGCTGGTGAACGCAATTAGCATTTTAGCCACGTTGGTAGGTCCGCTTTTGAGAAAGAACACTATAGTTCTTGTTATTCACATTCTGTGTCCTGGTTGTTTTTAATTTCTCATAATGTGAACAAAGATATGTCATATACAAGTTTTTTGAGAGACTAAATTTTGGTTTGATTTATAATTTATTTAATGGTAAATAAAGTTCTTATATAGCCATTTTAGAATTAGTGCAGTCTTTCGTTTAGAATTAGCGCAATATTCTTAAAAACTGCATGTTCAAACCAAACGCCATGCCATAATAACTGCTTTACAGATATTTCATTCAGGAATCTATGGAGGGTATACTGTAGGTAGGCCTGTTTGTGTGTGTGTGTGCGCGCGCGTTTGGGTGGGTGGTTATGTACATAGTGCTATAAAAACATGTTATTTTGACTTTGTAGGGGACATGTTTTCGGTCCCGAAAGTAAGATACTGAATTTTATTAAATTCTGTGAATGCAGTCAAATGAATAATTCAAAAAGTCTTGCATTTTGTTTGGTTGCTTACTGTTACTGCTTGGTAACTACTGCAATGTTTAAGGTTGCCATAGTTAGGATTGGGGTTACGCCCATACAAATGAATGGAGAATCCCCACAAAGATTCAAATACCTAATCTGTGTGTGTGTGTGTGTGGAGTAGGTGTATATTACATTGTGGGGACCAAATGTCCCCCACAATGTGACAAAAACCCCGTTATTTTGATGTTTTTGGGGGGCATTTTCAGGTACTCACAAAGATCTGTAAATACAGTCAAAAACTAAAAATGCCAAAAGTCTTGTATTTGGTTTGGTACATATGGTTAAGGTTAGGGGTTGGTAGGGGTTAAAGTTGTCATGTTGGGATTACAGTTTTCCCCATAGAAATGAATGGAGAGTCCCCACGAAGATATGATTACACAGCTGTATGTGTGTGTGTGTTGTGTGTGGTATCAGATCAGTCCCTGAGAGTTCAGTAGTCAGGCGCCATGTTTCTGAGTCTGGTTGTGGAGGCCTGAATGCTTTTCCAGATGCCAGAGTGAAAAGATTATGTGAGGGGTGGGTGCGGTCATCCACAATGTTGGTGGCTTTGCGGATGGAGCGTGTGATGTGAATGTCCATGATGGAGGGGAGAGAGACTCTAATAATCTTCTCAGCTATCCTCACTATCCGCTGGTCTTATGATCTGAGGCGAGGCAGTTCCCAATTCAGACCGTGATGCAGCTGCTCAGGATGCTCTTGTCTAAGGAATCAAAAATGTGGTTCCATGGGGTTCCAGACAGTGACCTTTTTTGGAGACAGTGAGACTAAATTTTATACCTAGGTGCACCAGTTATGACATTGGTCAGGTAGGCTGTGGTCTGTTAGTTGGTGACAAGTGGCTGGTGATCCATGCAACCCAAGCAGAAGTGAGCAGAACTTGTATCAGCCAAATAGACAGGAGAAAGCGGATTTTTCATTGGACTTCAGGACTCCTGAGTAACAGATAAAGACAGAGAAACAGCAAAGTTATGGAGAATCAGGAAGTAAGTGCCAGTCTGCGCAGATCTGAGGTCAGTGAGACACACATAAGGCTCCTCTGATGCTCCTCTTCATCCGCTGATGGGCCTCCAGGTGAGAATCACAAATCAAACATAATAACAACTGACACAAAGGCCTGAGGTCAGACCCTCTGTATGCAGCACACAGTGTGTCTGCAGTCTCACCCTCACATCGTGTATGATGACATTTCTGCTTTTTAGATTAAGTGCCTGTCTGAGAATAACTTCTGCATCATGCTAATTATTTAGCTGTTTCGTGCTCATGGGCAAAAGAAAAATGAGGATTAAGTTAAATATATCAGAAATAAATTTCTAATGTGGCTCAAGGCCACAGTAAAGTGGACCATCACATCAAGTAAGTACAAAACAGCCTTTACTAATACGCTAAGGGTTAAAACAACATATAAGATGTGCATAATCTGACAGTATATCAGCGTGAGAGCAAGGCTGGCCCTGGAAGTGGTGTGCATGCAATGGCAGAGCAAAGTTAGAGACACCCGCTAAAAACTTTCATTTCATCTCACTTGCTCCTTTCTTCTTTTTCCTTCTTTTTTTCCCTCCTAATCTGTCCATCCTCTTCGGCCAGCTCACCCACTGCATCACCATGCCGCCTAAAAATGAAATAAATAAATTTTTTAAATTTAAAAAATGAAATCGATCAACATGAGAGGCCTATACTGAGTTTATAGAACCCCTCATGGTAAAGCAAACATATTTGTCACAGCAGTGCATTCAGACCATGATTCTGCTAAAGCTGCCGGACAGGACAAAGGGAAAAAAAAGAAGAAGGTGGGGGTCAGTGCAGCAGTGGGTAGTTCAGGTCCAGAATGTAAAAATCCAGACCAAGATTTAGTTTCAACCAAACAGCTGAGTACTCTGTATCAGTGTCATTCTTAAAGTCGTGTTTCAACTTCTGGCAAAGTTCTCCCAGGAGCCTATCTCTGTTGTATGTACAGTCGGCATGTAATTCATTCCTGCCCAGGTCCCTGACAAACAGTTGGAGGCAGAATTACTTGTTATCAGAGTATGTGAATTTTTACACACACCAGCAGCTGTGACAGAATAAGATATTTCCTTTATACTGCTGCCACATAGTGGACACAAAGAAGACTGCAGTCAATTCTAAAATCAGTCGGTCAACATGCTACCACCACAGACTATAATCGGGAAGTGATCAAACTTCATGGAACAATATGAATATAAACAAACAGATGTAGTAAGTATATTGTGCAAAATGTATCTTCATCTTAACTACGCTGAATGGTGGAGTCCCAGAGTAAGTGATCCTCACCTGGAGGCCCATCAGTGAAGAAGAGGATGAAAAGGAGCATCAGAGGAGCCTTATGTGTGTATCGCTGACCTCAGATCTGTGGAGACTGACACTGACTTCCTGACTCTCCTTAACCTCACTGCCTCCCTTTTTGTGGGTTTTAAATGTTTAAAAATCATCCATCTATCTTTGATTTTCATAAACTGTTTGTGCACTGATGCATTTCCTGTCTATTTCTTGTCTGTAAAAAGGAAAACAGTTTGATGCTGCTGTTGTCCTGCTCTTACCAGGAATAAATATTTTGATTTCATCTAGAATCTTATCATTTTAGAAACATGATTTCATAGCAAAATTATTGATAGCTGGTCTTCACAGTGAATCATTCATGCTCACAGAATTTAAACTACAAACAAATTAATCAAATAAGTCTAGTTCTTTTCTAAACTGTTACTTCCTCATATTGCAAATGAGCAAAGAGCAGTGAAATCAGACTTATTCTGAAAAGCAGAAAAGTCGTCATACAGGATGTGAGTGTGAGACTCTGCAGAAACACTGTGTGCTACATACAGAGGGTCTGACCTCAGGCCTTTGTTTCAGTCTTTATTATGTTTTATACAGTTTTAAAATGTCACTGCAGTAGGTCCTTTTCATATGTGTGGATCAGCACAAATCATGAGGTCCGTTAGGAAGGTGTCTGTATGACAGGGGTGGGGGTATCCTGGGGGGGGGGGATGGGTGGGGGCAAAGTCAGGTAATTCACTTCATCTGGGTCTTATCAGCAGTCCTGTGTTTCTCTCAGCACCACAATGATGTTTCACACATAATGGGGTCCGTGGGCCTCCTCAGTTATATTCAGGCTTTCAAAGTTCTTCAATCATAAAAAGTCACATGGATCTGACACTCTGACACTGTTATATTAATTTGTTTAAATTCATTGAAAATACTATATATTACAGCTAGTATTTGGATCCGTCTGCTCTTTATCCGTTCCTCACTGGCATACCTGGGTCTTTGTGCAGTGCTTTCCGGAAGCATCAGAACCATTCATAAGGGAATCTATGTGTGGCTGCCCTCTAGTGGATACACAAAATTCGGCTACTTAAGTAATTTGACTATATTTCCCTCCTAGTTTAGTTTAGTTCCTAATTTAATTTAACAGATGAAACTGAAGGCAGAGCTGGAAATTAGTTTAGTCATGACTTCAGAAGTTACGCTGACAAGGGATTCTGTACAATCAGAGATGAAGCTGCTGGATGGGCTGGTCATCGCCTGCTTTTTCTGACTGATGTAGGTCTGGATGTAAAGTTACAAACTGCTTAATGTGTATCAATCTGTTTTATAATGTTCACACAAAAAAGTGCTTTTAATGTGTCTGCACCTTGTATCTCCCACAATGTGCTTCTGCATTTGATATCTTCTTGACTTGGGGATAAAGAGATTTAACTGGATGGATTTTACTTTTGTGAAGCACTACAGTCCAAAGCTGAACTGATTGTTCAAAGCTTTTTGGTTTTTAAGCAAAACTACTTCATTTAATTTATCTGAAACCCACTTTGCGCCTTTCTAGACTCAACAAAGCATCATTGCCAACAAAATAAGTGAGTTACAGTTAAATCAGGTAAAGAAGTTTCATTTGGAATTTACTGATCCAGGTTTTCAGCACCACGGACACCAACTAGACTTACTGTCATTTAATGGGAGTGAAAGCAGAAACCAATAGATCACACAGGGATATTTTCATTTGATGGTGTCTTTCTTTTTACTTTTGATATGCCGTCTTCCTCCTTAGCTGATATGTGAGGCTGCTGTCAGCTGAGACAAGCTGGTGTGATTTTACGCAGAGTGATAAGTGGGCGGTCCTGTTTTCGTGTGTTACATTTTCATTTGATTTTGGCCAATATGTATGTGGTACTGTTTCCTCCTTAACTGATATGCACAGGCTGTTGTTAGCAGAGACAAGCTGGTGTATTTGTACCGCAGATTGAAAAGTGGGCGTTCCCGATTACATCACTCTTTTAAAGAGTCCCTGATTGGTGGGCTCTGACGTGGAGGGGTGACCTAAAAACTCCAAACCATTTATCCATCCATCCATCCATCCATTTTCCAAACCGCTTATCCTACTGGGTCGTGGGGGGTCCGGAGCCTATCCCGGAAGCAATGGGCACGGGAACAACCCTGGATGGGGGGCCAGCCCATCGCAGCCAAACCATTTAAGTTTGTGAAATTTATTTTTAATAATTACCAATTTCAGAAAAATATGAAATGTTTTGTAAAGTATCAATTTATTAATCATGTATTCAAACAAATTATGACCAGTATAAAAGACACATACAAAACTGTACAAAAGTCTTGGGCTGTCGAAGAAAATGATGTTCAAATGATCTTCATCTTGGTCTAGAATTATAATATTTTGTCCGTCAAAGTGTGGCAGCCCAGTCATTTCAAAATCTCTTCTAAAGTTAGTAAAACATTTGCACCAACCATCCAATAGACCTATATCTTTTTATAACACAACTCCTATGGCTAATCAATGCATCATTAACATTTTGTCACGGGAGACGGCAGCGATCGCGGGCAGGCGGGTAAGAAGCAGGCAGACAGCCGAGAATCAGGGCAAACGAGGGGTTTAATCTCAGGGACGAGGGCACGAACATCAACTGACATCAATGACGGACAAAGGACTCGGGTAAGACACGGACTGAAATACACAGGACTGAGCAAATTAACTAGATACAGCTGGGTACAATCGGGAGAAAACACGTGGGTAATCAGGGGGCGTGGCACACAGGAGGAGCGGACGAGCCGGGCATGACACATTTGTTTAATTAAATTAATTAATTAAGTGAGCTGGTGGCAGAATTTAACAAATACATGGAATGGCTGGGGTGCCCCTGAGGAGAGGTTTAGGATCCAAAGCGTGGTTCATCTAGCGATCCAACAAGGCATCAGTAACTTTATGGAGAAAAGAAGAAATTCTTGTTAGTTTTTATTGTGTCACTTTTAATTTGCATATATTTTTATGATAATTGTGTTTTTGTTCTGAGCAAATATACACAACCCAATTAAATAGCATTAAACGTTTTCTTTGATGGCCCAAGACTTTTGCATAGTACCATATTTTTTCAGAATCAAGAGACAATTTAATAAAAACCAGTCTTACCTTCACAAGATAACGATTATTAAACATTAACCAGCAGGTGGCAGCAAAGCACTTGTGAATAAGTGGCCAATACGTGGTTGTACAGGTTGCCAGCAGATAATCATCCCCTCTGTGTTTAACTGACTCTCATGCTATGACTGTACAGACTGAGCAGGGCCGAGTGAGAGAGGCCTCACTGCAGTTAGCATAACCGTTTATTTTACAGCTCGTCTGACTCATTCTACTCCACGAAGGTCATCTCCTCTGCCAGCTTCCTCTGATCCAGGGAGACCCTCTGCTTCTCTCTGATTGGTTCCAGCTTTCTACAGGAGGTCCAGTGCAGCTGAATGGTGATGATAGTGCAAATCAGGTAAAACACACCAGTCCCAGCTTTCAGTACAGCATCCAGAACCTGCTCCCACCTGTGAGACATATAATACACCAGTGTGTCTGTCAGTCACACATATCACATTTAAACTTGAAGAGCAAAACAGTGAATCTATTCTGACTGAAGTAAGTAAGACTAAGAAAAGGTCACTCTTGAAACTGAAATATAAATTATGAAAGATATTCTACAGAGAAAATGATTAGATGGAGAACAATGAATTAGTGTTCACATCCCAGGGCACTGATAGTGAACAGGTGAGATAAATGATTTTATTAACATATTTTAATGTATCTATTGTATCAGGGTGGCATGGTGGTGCAGTGGTTTGCACTGTCGCCTCACTCCTCTGGCACGTGTACTCAAGTCTTCGCTGGAATTCCGTGTGTATGGAGTTTGCATGCTCCCCCTGTGTCATTGTGGGGTTTCCTCCAGGGACTCTGATTTCCCCCCACAGTCCAAAAACATGCTGAGGCTAATTGGAGTTGTCAAATTGCCGGTAGGTGTGCTTGTGCGAGGGAATGGAGTGTGAGCGTGTCCTGCAATGGGTTGGCACCCTGTCATGGGACGTTCCCTGCCTTGCGCCCATAGGGACCCTGAGTTAGACAAGCAGTTTCAGACAATGGATGGATGCAGCACTGGAACAGATATTACAGAGTACAACTGTAACACTGGTCTACGCTGCAATGAAAAACCACCTACAGACATGTTAGTCAGTCTGCACACCATTAGTAACAATTCATCCTCACAAAGATGAAAAAATGCCTGAATTATGTTGCAAGCTACATGGATTTGTCTGGATTTGTATACATAACAAGTGACTGGCTGTATGTCTGTGGAAAATGCTGTGATTTTTGTCATATTACAGACTGATCATAAACTAGAAGACACACATTCAATATTAAAGACACCAATTAGCCTGACTGTGCGTTTTTGGATTGTTGGAGGAAACCCACACAGCATGTGGAGAACATGCAAACTCCACACAGACAGAGCAGAAGCCAGATTCAAACCCCTAAACATGGAGGCGTGAAGCAACAGCGCCGCCTACTGGACCACCGTGCCACTATCATTGAAACAATAATCCCAATAAATAACTCTGTTTCACAACAGCTGATAAATAGGGGATTATCCCCACAAAGAAGCACAAACCCCTTCGTGAGTGAAACTGCTGGGTTGATTAGTATGTATCTATTTATATTCAAGCATAAATAATTCACAGGCAGATTTAAATCAATTACTTATGTTTAACAGTAATATGAACTGGAATCTGCAGGATTCCACAACCAGCCACCAATACCAGCCAGTGTCCTTCCTCTCCAGTGTCCTTCCTCTTCCTCTTCATTGTCACAATGAAGGTTTTATTTTCTGTGTCATCCCTGATCAGGACAGGCCTCCCATGCAAACTCACTGATCTCTCTGAAGCACAGGAGCCCCCAATCTTACACCACATCCTTTGTCTTTTGTTGTTTCCATAGTAACACTGACACTGTCTCCATCCACACCCGTCACCTCCTGTTTGTCCACTGACAGCCCTGGAGGACTTCAACACACAGGTAAAACACTCAACGATTTCCACAGCAATGAAATGTTTATGAATATCAGCCCATTACAACATACATACTGTATGTAAATGTTTGGCCAACCCCTGACATTTTTTAACATATTGCTTATCATATTTAACCTCATGAAGTCGCCCGATTTAGCTGACACTGTTACTTCTTCCAAGTCTCGTTTATCATATTGAATTAAATTAAAATGCAGATTTTTAAAATATTAAAACATTTTTCCATCAGTGTTTGTGTTAAGGTCCTTCCTTTTTGACTCAGTGACATGTTACATACTGTGCATCTCATTGGCTACAGTCCGCAGTACAGACATCTTACCATCAGTGACTGACAGATTAACCTGATCAGAGAGGCTCCACTGTACTTCACACCACACCAGTACCGATCGGAATCCTCAGCTGTCAGATTGTTGATGGTCACAGTGAAGACTCGCTGGTCAGGATCATCTCTGACTCACACTTTACCCTCCTGTGGAGAGTCAGTGTGTACTATGGGAGTACATGACTTCACATTATACCCTCTGCACCAGTACGGGACTCCACTCCAACAACCGCTGCAAAAACCGCGCCTCCCTGAGAGCCATCACCCATCAGCTCATCAGCCACTGCAACCAACTGCAAAGACCTCCCTCTTTCCTGCATCCAAGTAAACCAACTTCCTTTCCTTTCTAACAACCTAAACTGTCCTTTTCACCTGCTATATTTCTTTAGGTTTATATTCCTACAAACTGCTTGCTTTGCAGAACAGTTTTTCCCTTTTTAGGTTAATCATTTTAAATCTGGTCACTGCATTTTCATGATTACATCGTTTGTGTCTTTTCCGTTATTTCATGTTTATTGTTTGTTAGGTATAATGTCTGTCTTATGTTAGTTGTAGGAATAAATGTATGTCTTTTTACACAACTTCAGCCTCCGTCATTGAGTGCTCACAATAGTCCCTGCCTCTGCGATCTGGCTACTACGCTCTGAAACCTCAAACTCGCCTGAAATATCGCGAGACTCTCTCTCATTGGCCGTGAGGGGAGCTTCGCTACCGATCGTTTACATTACCTGGTGACCCAGCTCGCTGGACGAGCCTACTAACCCAGGTTATTAAGCGATACGGGTTATTAATGAATCCCATTTAAGTCTCACATTAACAGACTCACTGGGATTCGCATTTGAGTTTGGAGGAGCCGACCATTCGGCATAACAATTGGTTACTAATCAGCATCAAATAATAATTAATTAAAAGTTAATTAATTTCAAAACATATTGGTGGAGATATTAAAATATACCTGAGCTAATAATTCCTACAGCTGTCAGATTGTTGATGGTCACAGTGAAGACTCGCTGGTCAGGATCATCTCTGACTCACACTTTACCCTCCAGTGGAGAGTCAGTGTGTACTATGGGAGTACATGACCTCACATTATACCCTCTGCACCAGTATTTCACATGAGTTTTATATCTGTCACCATAGGAACATGGGATTGTTACAGATCATCCTTTCTGTACACAGGCCCATTTCACTGTAGACACACTGTCAGCACCTGTGGGGAAAATAATTAACTGAATAAGGATTTTCCATCTTATGACATCTCTAAGTAATTATGCTTGGTTTGTGTAATACTTAGATTAGGTCATGTGTAATTAACAGAACAGTGATGATGTATAAAAGTCAAAGACCATCATTTTACTATAAGAACAAGGAAAACAAAACTAGTGTCTGATCTTGGGAAGGGCTTCAGCAGGATGTGGGATCGGGAATCTGAGCCTGGCAGTGTGTTCTAGGGTCTGAGAGGAAAACCAGGACCTTAAATCCCTAGTAAAAGGCCTAGATGAGGGTTTCCGGTAATGGCGGCTTGCTGAGAAGACGTGCCCACTTCTGCTCCGCTATGTTTCTGTAAAATCCTGAATAATACTCGTTTATTGGACGTTGAACAAGACCAGTAGTGATGCCTCTCTCGCAAAAGAAACTTGGTAAAAACATTAGTAGACCGACTCAGTCGAAATTGTCTAACTTCACTTCTAAGTCGAGCTCCGAGGCTAGCTGTGAAGCTAATGTTAGTGGTGAAGATAGCGAGAATAATACCAACACCTGTCAGGTGATGGAGGAGAAAATTGACAAGCCAAATGAGAGGGGAAAGACGGTCGAAAGCTTAGACGCAGTACTGGCGGCTATTGCAAACTTGAAATCGGATTTTTCCTCCAAACTGGACGGTATTTTGTCAGCAATAGAGACTGTGAGGAAGGATGTTAATGAGTGTGCTAAGCGGGTCGGTGAGGCGGAGGCCCGGATATCTGCAGCAGAAGATAGTATCACCACCTTGGAAGCAAAGGCACGGACTCTTGAAAATAACAACAAAGATCTCGAAGACAAAGTGCTGGATCTGGAGGCCAGATCGCGACGTTCTAACTTGAGACTTGTTAACCTGCCCGAGGGCGCGGAAGGAGAGGACGCGTGCGTCTTCTTGGAAAACTGGCTGCCGGAGGCTCTGAACTTGGCACCGCTACATACCGCTCTGACGCTGGAGAGAGCTCATCGGATCGGCCAGAAGAATACGTCAAACACCGCTGCACCGAGGACAATGATCATGAAGTTCCTAAATTACAAGGATAAAATGACCGTGATAAGAGCTGCCAGGGCAAAGGGACAGATTCTTTTCAAGAACCGTCCGGTGAGATTTTATGAGGACCTGGCGACTGGTGTACACAGAAAACAGAAAGAGTTTAACGCCGTGAGACAACAGCTTCGCTCCATGGGGATCCGGTACGGCATGATTCCTCCCGCGCGACTGATAGTGACATACAACGGAAAGTCTCGCATCTTTAACCAGCCAGGTGAAGCGGAGAATTTTGTGAAGGCTCTGAGGTCAGAAAGTGGACTGGGTTGAGAATGTAATCATTGACATGCTGTGTGTTGGCATGAAGGAATAATTACTGAGCTTTAAGTTTTAAAAGAAGAGTGAAAGAGAAAGGCCAATTTGTTATATTTGTTTATCGGTCCAGAGGCTTACAGCTACTATTAGTAGCCTAATTTTCTTAATGTATCCAATAACGAGTTTTTCTGTTTATGTAGCGGGGTGGGGTAGGGGGGAAAGGTGTTTAGGCATAGTCGGTTGATCCTCACTTTTGGGTGGAACAACCTTTAGCTGTTAGACAGGTACCAGTATATATAGGGGGAGGGAAATGGGTACCAAAGTTCAAGTTAAAGGGGTATGTTCAATACTTATTGTTGTGGGTGTAGTTTTTGACATTCAGATGTTATTTGTTTCTCTATCCTTTAATATTTCAAATGTGTTGGGAAGCTCATTTAGTGCTGTGTGTTATGTCTGGTGGAATAAGAATTAAAATTTCTTCTTGGAACTGCAGAGGACTACAAAAACTGGAGAAGGTAAAACAAGTAATGACTAGGGTGAAATCTATGCACTCTGATATCATGCTACTTCAGGAAACACACCTGTTGTCTAGTCAAGAGGCGAAGATTAGGAGGAGGTGGCAGGGCAGTATATATTCTGCACCCTTCACCTCTCAGGCAAGAGGTGTTATGATTTTGATCCACAAATCTATACCATTCCATGTGACAAGGGTTATTAAAGACAAGGCGGGGAGATATATTATTTTACAGGGCACACTTATTACGGAAAAAATAATCCTGATAAATATCTATGCTCCAAACATTGACGACCCAAAGTTTTTTCATAATCTTTTTTTGACAGCATCATCTCTGTCTGGTAGCTTTATTATAGGAGGGGATTTTAATTGTACATTGAATCCAGAATTGGATAGGAGCTCAGGTATTGATTTCTCGCATCCTAAAAGTAGACAAACTATTCAACATTTTATGAAAGAACTTGATCTGAGGGATATTTGGAGGGATATGAACCCCAAGGTCTTAAAATACTCCTGCTACTCAAATACACTTTTTTTTTTTTTTTTTTTTTAGTTTCTGGCAATATGAGGTACAAAATAAAGGATTGTCACTACGATAGCATTTTAATATCTGACCATTCGCCAAACTCATTAATATATGAAGGTTTAAGACTAAAAAGAGATCCCCCTAGATGGAGATTTAAACAAAAATAGACAATCAAATAAATATTTATTTTGAAACTAATACGGATTAAACGTCACCCTGCACAAGGTGGGAAGCATTTAAGGCCTACGTAAGAGGTCAGATTATTAGTTTTACAAGTTATAGAGCAAACCAAACTTATAAGAAAACAAAAAAGTTGGAGGCGGAGATTGAGCTGCTTGAGGGAGAATACTTTCAAACCTTTTGTCCAAGAGTCCATCAAAAGCTTTTATTACTAAGAACACAGTATAACGAACTTTCTGCTTCTAAAGCAGCCTCACATCTTTTGCGTCTTAAACAATCATTCTATGACCAAGGGGAAAAGCCCGGGAAATTATTAGCCTGGCGCCTCCGACAATTACAAAATGAGAAAAACATTACTTCAGTTGTAAACAGTGGTGGACAGATCATTGTTGACCCTCTAGGAATTAATGAAACTTTTAAGTTTTTTTTTTATGAAAAACTATACAGCTCAGACATAACACATATGGGACAAGAGCAAAATCTCTTCTTAGATACCCTTCAGATACCTAGCATTTCAGAACTAATAAGTGCAGACCTTAATACACCTATAACAAAGGAGGAAATATCTATAGCAATAGATCATTTGAAAACAGGTAAAACCCCAGGCCCAGATGGGCTGCCGACAGAAATTTATAGGAAATTTAAAACTAAATTGCTGTCCCCTCTTTTTGACATGTTCGCGGATTCATTTGAGAAGGGAATCCTTCCGGCTTCATTAAGAGGAGCTCTGATAACTTTACTACCCAAACCAGGTAAACCGTGCAATAAATGTGGAAACCTAAGACCAATAAGTCTTCTTAATGTGGATTTAAAGATACTTTGTAAAATTTTGGCTCGAAGACTGGAGAGATTCTTACCTGATCTAATTCCCTGTGACCAGAATGGGTTTATTGCAGGTAGACAGGGATTTCATAATGTGAGACGAGTGTTGGATATTCTTCATAATCAGGAAGGAAAAACAGACAATGCTTTACTATCACTGGATGCCAAAAAGGCCTTTGATAGAGTTGAGTGGCCCTACTTATTTGAAATATTAAAAAGATTTGGCTGTGGGGATAATTTCTGTCGGTGGATTAGACTTCTATATAATGAACCATATGCTGAAATACTGACAAATGGAATTATATCTAAACCATTTGAAATTAAACGGGGATGCAGGCAAGGGTGCCCTTTGTCCCCCTTATTGTTTATTTTAGCAATTGAACCGTTTGCCATTGCGGTGCGGTCTCATAAAAACATAACTGGTTTATCAGTAAATCAACAGGAACATAGAATTGCTTTATTTGCAGATGATGTCATCCTTTTTTTGGAAAAACTGAAAGATTCTATCCCAGCCTTGTTGGATTTATTACACACATTTGGACGGATATCAGGATATAAAGTGAACAAAGAAAAATCTTCATTAATGATACTTAGCTCAGAAGAGAGAAGAAGTGCCGGAAATTCCTTCCAATTCAAAATGGTAGACTGTTTTACCTATCTCGGGATTAGGATAGTGCCATGTTTGAGAGACATTGTTGGAGCTAACTACACCCCTATGATAAATTCCATCATCTCATCTGTAGATAGATGGAAACCCTTGCCCTTGTCACTTATAGCAAGAATTAATGTTCTTAAACTAAACATAATGCCCAAACTTCTGTACTTGTTCCAGAACATTCCATTGTCACCTCCTGCTAATTTATTCTCACACCTGAAAAAAATGTTTGTACGTTTTTTGTGGAATAATAGACGACCGAGGCTGCGTTTATCACTCTTGTACTTACCGTATGAAAGAGGAGGCCTCAAATGTCCCAATCCACTTTGGTACTATTGGGCAGCTCAATTGAGGACTATGATGTATTATTTTACAGATAAATCCCTCCCGCCTTGGATGAATATTGAAAACTGCTCGGTACCTCTTCCCCTTCCCCAATACCTATATTCAGCAAAAGTCAAAATGTTGAAAAAAAAGACAAAAAATCCTATAGTCAGAAATATGATTATAATCTGGTATCAGGTTAAGAAATATCTGGGTGAATCCACCTCTCTCGCACGCTTCAGCCCAATATGGGGTAATCATTTTTTCCCTCCAGGCAGAGCAGACCCTGGTTTTAGGAAGTGGGCTGACAAAGGTTTAAAGACAATAGGGGACCTCATGGGATCAGAGGATGAGACTTTGATGTCATTTGAGGAGTTGATTGCCAAGTATGATATTCCATGCAAACATCGATTTAAATATCTACAAATGAGAAACTTTATTGGATTATCTCAAAATCAATGCTTGTCAATCCCTCCGTTATCCACATTGGAAACAGAAATGAAAAAAGATTGCTTTGGAAAGGGAATAATCTCCAAACTATATAATATATTAGTAGAGGGTTCCCCTGAATCTTCTTTAGGGAAACTTAATGCCTGGAGGGAAGACTTACAGGAGGACTTATCCTCCGAAGACTGGGAGGAGGCATGTGCTGAAGCACAAACACAAACTACCAGTACCCGTCTTAAAGTACTGCAATATAATTGGCTAATGAGGACATATGTGACTCCAGAAAAGCTTAATAAGTATAATGGTGATAGCCCAGACTTGTGTTTCAGGTGTGGAGAGGAGAAAGGGACATTCTTCCACTGTATCTGGGAATGCAATAAAGTACAATTGTTTTGGAAAGAGATCAAACAAGCTCTGGATACTATATTGGGTATACAATTAGATCTTGACCCTAAACTATTTATTTTAGGTTTATATCCTGATGGACATCTTATGTCTAGAAAGATAATTACCGCCATGGACTTATGTCTACTATTAGCAAAAAGAGTCATAGCACTCTCATGGAGGAAGACCAGTAAACCAAAACTCATTAACTGGATAAAGGAACTGTCCACAACTTTACCTATGGAGAAAATTACTTACATTGTCAAGGGAAAACTGTCACTTTTTCAAAACATTTGGGGTCCCTTTATGCAATATATGGAAAATGTGGATCTTAGTAGTATTGTGAATGAGGCAGATGAGATGTAATTGATGTCGGCCCTCTGCAGCTTCCTAAACTAAAAAAATTTGAGTTTGTAATTTTGAACAATACAGAACAGTACAATTGAGGTGGAGTTGAGCAACCCTTGGAAAATAGAGAAACTTATTTGTTGTTGGGGTTTTTTATTTATTTATTTATTTATTTATTTATTTATTTATTTTTTATGTTTTTTGGGGGTTTTTTTGGGCTTTGTGTTTTTCTTTTATTTGATTAAGTTATTATTTACAGGTCATATTTTGTACTTCCACCTAAATATTTTTCTATCATCTTTTAAATGTCTGATTTGCAAGGAAGGTTGATTGATTGTTATACAATAATTTAGTTGCCTTGGATGCTCCTTTCGATGTGGAAGCACTCAAACTTCTGTAATTTCTGTATTTTTTAAAATTTTAATAAAGATATTGTTGGAAAAAAAAAGGCCTAGATGAGGTGAATGAATGGGCTTGTCACTGTGTGGGATGGCCACACCCCTTCAGTACTATGGCCTTATTTGTAAACATATCCAGTCCTGTGATACAGGCCCTCTCATATTCCCTCTATACATGCTTCCTTTGGGCTCTATTTGTGAACGTTATTATGTAAAATATCATTGCTATGCTGGTGATACGCAGCTCTATCTGCCATTAAAACCTGGTGACTGCTGCTCTCTGGTGGCCCTTTCTAACTGTCTGGAGGATATTAAGAACAGGACAGCAATGACTTTCGTCCAGATTAATGAAAACAAGACAGAGGTAATGAGTTTTGGTCACTGTACATGATCTCAGAGAACAATTAGGGCCTCATTCAGAAAACTTCCAGTCACATACTAAAAATCTTGGTGTCATCTTTGATTCATCACTGAGTTTGATAAACAAATAAATGCTGTTGTGAAGGGGTGTTTCTGTCAGCTGAGTTCAATAGCCTGGCTTAAACCACACCTTTCAGCCAAAGACCTGGAGAGTTACTCCTGCTTTTATCCTGATTGGGTTACTGCCGTTCTCTGTACCCAGGTTTACCAGAAGCATCGTTATTCTGACTACACCTTGTTCAAAACGGTGCTACCAGGCTCTCAACAAAAAATAGACACCAAATTTCCCCTGTGTTGGCTGCATTACATTGGCTACCTGTTAAGTTTTGAGAATTTCTGAGAATACAGTTTAAAGATTTCTTATTTCTTTCTAAGGCGATACATGGCATAGGTCCCCAGTCCGTCTCGGAGTTAATTCAGCCTTACACCGCTTCTTATTAGATGCATCTCTGTACTGACCCTGCACACACAGGAACACATTTTATTTATCTATTTAATCAGACTATTCTGCTTTGCACATCATGTATTTAACATTTATAGTGATTTTATATTTATTACTAGATTATTGTATAACTTTTGCACTGTTTTTTGAACTTGGTTGTTGCTTAGTCTTGTTTTTCCATGGAGCACCATTATACCAAACAGAATTCCTTGTAGGGTCAACCTACTTGGCAATAAACCACAGTCTGATTCTGATTATTTTTTGTGTAACATTGTGTAACATTGGCCAATGTCTCTACTTTTACTATATATTTATATTATTTTGACCTACAGCACTTTGGCACAATGTAGATTGTTTTTAAATGTTCTATAGAAATAAAAATAATTCAACTTGATATAGAAACGTATTTCAAGTCATCCATCTTGCCGAGATGGGGGTTGCGCTGTGACCCCTGGTGGACAAATTATGCAGCAACAGCACTCATATCATGGTTGAAAGTTCTGTCTTCAGTCTCTCTGTTTCTTTTTAGTTATCATTAATTGGCCATTATAAACCAAATGCTGATAGCGATTTATCACAGACTCCTGCATTAATGAATTAAAATATTCATGATGAATAAAGAAGATGAATTGGCGCTAATGTGTATTTTTACTGTGTTATTGATGAGATAAATATTACAGTACATGGATCGCTCTGGTATCTCAGAAATTGTCTCCATTTTTTCATACAAATTTATCATTAGTACAGTAGTGCTTGCAGTTCACAAATGCTTTGGCCTACAAACAATTTGGTTCGCAAAAACTAAATTTGGTCAATGAACAAACTCGACCAGATTCCTTTTTTTATACTAGTGTAACACCGGCAGGGCGCATATCCCAGCATGCCCCGCGTACAATTGTAAATAGAAGGACCACGACAGGCACCCAACAAGCACCGAACCCAAATACACAGATGGGAAACACAATGTTGTCAGAAGCTGAACTGCGAAATGCAGATGCAGTGATAGATTTACACAAACTAAATACACGTTAGGAGCGGACAGGGTATACACACAAGACATGGGCAAAGTGTAAAGTGAGGTAGACCTTCAACAGCACGTCAGTCCATTGCAGGGCAATGGAAGCTGGAGAAATGCCATGTGAACAGCAGAAATGTGGTCATACAGGATGTGAGGGTGAGACTGTGTGCTGTATACAGAGGGTCTGACCTCACGGCTTTGTTTCAGTCTTTAGTATTGTGATGACATTGTGATAGCCCAGTGATAACTATACTGGATGGGTGGTACCCCTTCAAAGAGCAAGGGGAGATGGGATACCATTGTGGTATGCAAGCAGGTCCTCAGGGTTGTCACACATGTTTTTCTGAGGTGTACACTGCTGGTTGCTTGAGCCCCTGGATGAGACACTGGTCAGTGCCCTGCAGAATCGCTGTGGGCAGTGTGAGGACTTCTGCCCTCTCAGTTAAACAATAGGTGCAGGGACTGAGTCAAATGAGTCTCTCTGCATCCTGCTTAATGATATCAAGGGGTTGTGTAGGCGTGTCTGTGCTCACATGGCTCTATCAGTACAGAGTGAACTGGCCAGGGATCAGTTTATCTAGACACTTAACCCCAGATAGCTCACATTCAGACACAGCCAACCCCTCTGCGTCCCTAGACGAGGCCCTGGAACTGGCTTTGGAGAGAGAAATTGTGGGCAGCAAGGTGGCGGGGAACGAGGCGGGAGAAATCAACCAAGCTGTAAACGCCAAAGGGCTTGGAGGACCCAGGCCCTCAGGTTTACTTCCTGGAGGCAGACTGCCTGTAGGCTGACAGGCAGCAGCACCCCCCCCCCACCCCTCAATCCTCAGACAGTGTCCCAAGTTCACCGCCACCCAGGGTTCCGCCAAGGGCACGCATAGCCGGGAAGATGTGGGCCAACAAGGTTAATTTCCGGAACTTCCTTGTTGACACCGGGGAGGTGGCCCTGCTGCCACCTGCTGCAGAGGTGGTGACTACGGATTGGACTCACAGAGGCAACTTCTGTCACATACCCACCATAGTGATGTGAGTCGCATGTACTGCCCTAGTCCATACAGGTTCCACTGCAACCCTGGTGAGACCAGACACTGTCTAGAACTGACATTGGTGCAGGTGAGAACAATGACTGGTGACCTGGCCCCTTTAAGAGGGACGGGGTTGTTCCCTTTTGACATGGGGGGTTTAGTTGTGAATAGTAACTATGTGGATGGCTGACATGCTCGATCCCTCCATCCTGGGCCTGAATTTCCCCCGGAGCACGGCATGTGTGCTGGACTTTGGGCACAACATGCTGAGATTCCCTGCGGTCCATGTGTACAGTGGGGCCGCTGGCCCCGCAGCCTCTGCAGCTGACTGCCCACCCCTTACTGCCACTGGGCCTGTACCTCCACATCAGCTAGAGATCCCTTCCTCTGCTACAGTCACATGGGCCCCTGAGCCCACATGTGTCCCCTCCAGTGTAGCGCTGCAGCCTCACTCACTTCACTGGAGTCTAACGGGGTTTATCAGAGCGACTTACCTGAAGCTGCCATTGGAGGAGCCCATGATGACCACACGGTTGCCCTTGTGCCACTGCAATCCCACTGCCCTGGTCCTCTACCTCACACCATTGATCCCCTGCCCCACCCATAAGGTTGTGTGCCTCTTCAGGTTTGCAGCCTCCTCCTGCACTGAGCGGCCATTTCAGAAGTTTAATTATTTAATTATACAGTAATACACACGTTTCCAACCATTAAAAACATTATCCAGACTTAAAGTCACTTGAATAAAAATATTTAAAAACTTGTTAGCATTTCAATATAGTATCTGGTTGGACTGTGTACTTCCTCTTTGTTTACATGGTTAACATAACACTCACAGCACAAAGTATGCTGTCCTCAGCATTCGTATCTCCGCAACATTCCAAAGATCCATCATAGGCCTTTAGTCTAAAAACAAGCTAAAATGGTCACTGAGAACCTTTGCGTCCATTGATTTCCATCAGCTGTGTTTGGAAAGTTCGAAAGAATTTCTGAGGCTACTGAACAGAGCCAGGGTTGCCAGCTCTCACCCATCTGGTGTGACACTCACACCTTCAGACTCTCACGCTCACGCAAGAAATCTTATTAAATCTTAGGGCAAATCTATATTATTTCATTATAAACCTAAAATTCGCTATATCAAATGCACTGGGGTACTTTGAAAACCCTGCAAACTATTTACAAGGTAATAAAACTGTTACGTACATGTAAATCTGTGTGCATACTTGTTTCAAACTGAAAATCTTATGCCAGCCAGCTAAACAAATTAGACAACCCTGCTACAGGGCTCTCTGTTCAGTTTTCGCTGAATGCTAAGGCTTCCCAGGCAAGCTACTGACCCTCCAAATTTCACAGACCTCTCGGCCACCCAGTAATCTGTAACTTTAGTGCTGAAAGCCTGACAGTGAGTGTATCATGTGAGGCAGCTGTGGAAATACAGACTCTCGTCTGTGCCACAAAAAACCTTCTACAGCGGCAATGTGGGATCTGTGCTCTCCGGGAGCATAACTGCTCGGTACGGCAGCTCCAGCTCTGAGGGCCGCCGAGTCCCGCTGAGGGTGATACGATGCGCCCAGAGAATCACCAGGACAGAACTGCCGCCCTGCATAAGTCCCCGGGGCCTTATGGCCGGGACTGAGAGGCCGAGGAGAAGCTTCTACCCCCGGCCAGTAGGATCATTAACATCACAGATTAAAAGCTAAAATATGCTATAACTACAATCTGTACTTTAAACATTTCTACATATTTTTTATACATTTTCATCTTTACTTTTTATATACCTTTTATTGTTATATTTTCTTATTATCTTTCTGTAGTTTCAGTTAATTCACGTTGTTTAATTTTGATGTCCTTTTACTAGTGTGTTTATTACACCGACTGGAGTAACGACAATTTCATTTCGCTGCCAGTGTACCACTACATTTGTACGACAAATAAAAATCTTGAATTTATTGTGTTACCCCCATCACATTATTTAATGTGTTCCTCATGAATTTCATTGTTTTCCTCAAAATAAACACGTATTCCAATTTTGGTTCTTGCAACACATTTCCAAAAAAGTTGGGACAGGAGCGATTTAGGGCCAGTAGTGAGGTAAATTGGTTAAATAATGATGTGATTTGAAACAAGTGATGTCAACAGGTGATTGTAATTATGATTTGGTACAAAAGTAGCACAAATACGTGAGAAAATTATTGAAATGTTTAAAAACAATGTTCCTCAAAGAACGACAGGAAGAGATTTGGATATTTCACCTTCATCAGTGCATACCATAATTAAAAGATTGAAGGAATCTGAAGCAATTTCAGTGCGTAAAGGACAAGGAAGCAAGCCTAAGTTGAACTACCGTGATCTCCGATCCCTCAGCATCCCACTGCATCAAGAATCGTCATTCATCTATAAGCGATATGACCACATATGACTACTTTGGCAAACCTTTGTCAAGTACCACAATACGTAGTTACATCCACAAATGCCAGTTAAAACTGTACTGTGCCAAAAGCAAGCCCCATCTTAACAGTGTCCAGAAGCGCCGTCGGCTTCTCTGGGCTCAGAACGCATCTGAGTTGGACCATCACACAGTGAAAACGTGTACTGTGGTCAGATGAATCAGTATTTCAGGTATTTTTTGTGAGAAATGGATGCCGTGTGCTCCAGACCAAAGAAGAAAAGGATCACCCAGACTGTTACCAGCAATAAGTCCAAAAGCCAGGGTCTGTCATGGTATGGGGTTGTGTCAGTGCCCTTGGCAAAGGTAACTTGCAGTTCTGTGATGGCACCATTAATGCTGAAAAGTACATAGAGATTTTGGAGCACAATATGTTACCTTCAAGAAGACATTTTTTCCAGGGACGCCCATGCATTTTTCAACAAACAATGCGAAACCACATTCTGCACACATTACAAAGTCCTGGCTGTGGAGGAAGAGGGTATGGGTACTTGACTGCCTGCAGTCCCGACCTGTCTCCAATAGAGAATGTGTGGTTCATTTTGAAGCGCAATATGTGACAACGAAGACCCCGTACTGTTGTCCGCTTTAAGACTTGTTTGCAGGAAGAATGGGACAAAATTACACCTGAAACACTACATCACTTGGTGTCTTCAGTCCCTAAATGTCTTTTAAGTGTTGTGAAAAGGAATGGCGACATTACAAAGTACTAAATGCTTTACTGTCCCAACTTTTTTTGAAATGTGTTCTAAGAACCAAAATTGGAATACGTGTTTGAAAAAGAACAATGAAATTCACGAGGAACACATTAAATAATGTGCTGTTGTATTGTTTTCAATGTAATACAGGTCAAAGATAATTTAACAAAGTGCTGTTTTCAGTTTGATTTTCATTTTACATACCATCCCAACTTTTTCTGATTTGGGGTTGTAAAATGTGAACACAAAAGCTTTTTTTGTGTGAACATTATAAAACAGATTAATTCGTATTAAACAATTTCAAAGACATAGACATCTAATATGTGTGTGTCTGTGAGAGAGAGCATTTCAATTAATGCCTATAGTTCAATATTTGTTATATCTGCTGAATTTCATGGTCATCATTTTGGAAAAAAAGCTACCTAAACCATACGGGACTTAGAAATGGGTTAAAACTGACAGGACGATACCAGATATCAAATTGTATAGTTAGGATGAATGTACTGTTAAACAGCAGCACCATTGGAGGAGTCATGCATGGTGAGGCAGGGGGATATCTGTACATTAATGGGCGATGCATTACTGGGGATCTTTGGCGCCACCTTTTGACCAGTTACAGTCGTCATCAACATTAAAAAAACATTTCCTTTTCCACTGCGTGAAAAAACAAATTGCACCCTATTTATAGAGTGGGAGACTACTTTTTGCAAGGATTTATATCTCCTGAAATTGCTTCTTCACAGATAAGCACCAGAATGTTTTTTTCCCAGATGGTAGTAGGGACAAAATCTCCTACCACTGATAATTCTGACCATACACAAATTTTTATTTTTCTGAGTCTTGCGATTTTACCGTATCAAAAATAACCAGTAAATCCTATTATTATCCTGCTACCCCCACTCTACCAAAACTCATGAAATGATACATTTGGAGGAGGAAGATTTCTAATTGATCCTTTATACCCACCAACCAGACCAGTATAAGAAGCTGTACGATGTAAAGCCTCTTTAAATGGGTACAGACTACTTCCGTTTATTGTAATAAGTATCTCATGAATTTGACTTTACACTTTTGCATGGTATTGATAGATTTTGAAAGTTAATTACTTAACACAATTCTTATTAAAATTGTTCATTATACAACCTGAATGTCTCAAGGTAGCACATTAGTACAAAAGACGCTGTATGATGTATTATTGTAGCAGTCAGATGTTATTTTAACCAATGTACAGGTTTACCTTTAATTTAATTCTACAAACATAATCAAAATCACTTGTGAAAAAGACATTTAGTCATTTACTAAGGCAGATACAACCTGTGGAAGCACAGCTAAAAGCATACCATCACCCATTATAGAGTGACCCATTGTCTTTGTAACTGAGTAATCACAACTAAGTGCAATTTACTATAATGAAACTGTACACAGAAACTGTAAAGGCAAAGGTAATTTATTATGATGAAATGCTTCCAAAATGCCCAGTGTGCTTCAGCGTTTCTCCTTTTCTCCAGTCGTCGACAGGTCCTGTGTTTATTAGGTGATCTGTGATGTAGGAGTCCTGAGAATGGCTGCTGCTCCAAGGATGATTGGCAGGTGGCTTTTCCCAGGAACAGCGGGCTGGAGATGTAAAGGTGGGATGGAGAAAATAAAGTGTAGGGGAATACAGAGTACAAACAACCATAAGAAACACACGGCCCATGGCCATATGTCCACAAGACAACCACCCGCCCAACCCGAGAGGGAGCCTACGAGGGACTAAGGGGGGCCCAACCCCTGTAAAAGGAGGTCCGCAGAGGGGGGACAGACAGCGAGCCCCCCAGTCCCTCCCGCAAGCCCTCCACCGAGGGAAGCGGGTCCAGGGCCAAAGGGCCCCATCAACCGGGAACACTCCCCTGGCGGACGGTCCCCCCAGCCCGCTCCCCGGCAGGACGGATCACCGCCCACTGTAGCGACCCGGCACGTCCCCCCCCTCCCCGACACTGCAGGATGATCTAAGGGAGACCCATACAAACAAAGTGCACCCCCCCCCCCCCACCACCCAGGAGCGGACCTGCGTCAACTGGGGAGCGGCAGACCCCCCGCCCAGCCCAGACCGAACCCTACAATTCGCCTAGAAGGGCTCAGAGCATCCCTAGATACCCCGGACCGCCTGCCAGGGCCCCACCACGGCGCAGCAGAGCCAAGGACCACCCAGCCCGCAGCCCACAAGAGGAGACGGCCCACACCGGCCAGGGCCATCTTCTACCTGCTGGGCCACCCCACACGCGCAGGGCCAGAGACAGAGAGTTAGGGGGGACCCCTCAGCCCCCACTGATTCCCCGTCCCATGTTAATGTGAAGTGTGCATGTACAAGTGTGAGAGAGTTGTGTGTTTATGTCTACAATGCATTAAAATTAGTGGGTGCAGATCGAGTATGAGGGCCCCACCACTGGCAGATGGCAGAGTCCCCCATCCCCCTCCCTGCACCCCAAGGCCCTAATGTAGCATGGACTGTGTATATAACTAAAGTGCAAAAAGCAGGTGAACAGTCGAGGCACGGGCACCCCACCGCTGGCAGACGGCAGAACCCCACCTGCCTATACCCACCTCCTCAGCCCTAGTGTCATGTGGTGTCTAATGTGCAAGTAAAACCTCCCCACTGCCCCTCAAAGCTCTAGTGTTGTATGAAATGTGGTGTCCGGCCCAGGGGAGCAATAAGGGCGTGCAGGAGTGGGCCCCCCCCGGCACCGGGGCCAGATCCCCGACTGGCCCCGATTAGTCCTCATCCCCGACCCCACACAACCGGCAGGGGCGGCCAACCGAGGGGGTTCAGGGGCGCCACATTAACAATTATTAATAAACATTCCACTATACATCTCAAAATTTAGCACACTTAATTCATTATCTTTGATACTGTTTCAAACATTTAATGTTCCCCAAACAGCAGCAGAAGAACCACAGCTTCATCTTCCTTGTATTTTGGCTCTTCTCTGTGTCAAGAGCTCTACAAGCTCAACTTTAATATTAATTTTCCACCACTTCTACATCTTCTATCTATACCAGACCCACATCTATCTCTACACCGCCAGTTTCCTCTCTGAAGAGTCTCAGAAACAATGCCAGCATTGCCTATCACTCTCACACCCTCCCCTCCCTTACACCAGTCCGTCACACCTCCCAGTCCCCCCATAACCTCCCCAGCCTGGACAGTGGGGGGTGTCGCTGGTGAGCACTCCTCCAAACCTTTCCTCTCTCCCCAGTCGATCACCTCGTCCCACAGGTCCCAGGCTCCCCAGTGCTGGTCGTTGGTCCAGGAAACAGCTTTCGGAATTTTCATTCTGGTTAACATAATTAACTAGCCGTCTGTGATACTCTCAAAGCCAAACTAGACACTGTATTTTCAACGTACTCCAGACATTTGCTAAATGCTATTCACCAAGAATGCCTATGGAAAGGGATGGAGCCTTCATTGGCTGCTCGTGGCATCGAGGCTACTCCGATAGAAGCGGCCAAATTGCTAAAACTGTTTCACAACCTATACAGTAACGCTGGCGAAATCAGGACGCTGCTTCGGTACGTTATAACATCGCCATGGTAATGAACCCAGCAAACGGTTAATCTTACTTCAACAACATGGGACATTTAAAAAGTAAACGTATAGGGGCTCTTTTCAGAATAACATCTTCAGATGAAACGCATTACGACAGACCGGATGAGTAAAACCAATCATATCAACCATAAGGCTTGTTGTTTTTAAGTTTAACACAATTATTTTCTCTTACAATTTAAATATAAACAATCACATTACGAAAAATGGCCACAGCATCTACAGTTTAAGCTACTAATTTTAAATATATTTCAATTATATTTTGCGGCAATATTTGCATGAACTATATCACGACATACAATGAAATATATAATTAACTATGCTAACAAAACATAATCTGAAGAAATAGCAAGAAACATAGGAAGAGATGCTTCTCACCGCTGCGCCATCGCTCTGTCAGAAAGTTTATGTTCAAACTGCACTGATTTTGTTTCTATGGAAACCAGCGAAATTTTTCATTGGTCGAAAGGATGAAGATATGTACTGACGCCATTTTCAACGAATGAAAACGAGAATTAATTGTCAGGGCGGGACGAATTTGAAGGTGAACCAATCAATAGTAGTATGTTTAGCTCGTGCTTGTTTTGGCTGAGCGTGATTGGATTTGTTGATCTAACCGCCTTCAAGCCCGTAAACCATGTATCTACTTGTCAATGGGAAACCACGCAGTTCTGTCTATAAATACTGACTGTAATTTTTTTATGACATTATGTCTTTGCTATGCAGTATTACGGTAATGCGTAATACCGCGATGTTTGGGGTGCCCCGCTGTTTTTTTTCCACAGCTGGTGAACGCAATTAGCATTTTAGCCACGTTGGTAGGTACGCTTTTGAGAAAGAACACTATAGTTCTTGTTATTCACATTCTGTGTCCTGGTGTTTTTAATTTCTCATAATGTGAACAAAGATATGTCATATACAAGTTTTTTGAGAGACTAAATTTTGGTTTGATTTATAATTTATTTAATGGTAAATAAAGTTCTTATATAGCTATTTTAGAATTAGTGCAGTCTTTCGTTTAGAATTAGCGCAATATTCTTAAAAACTGCATGTTCAAACCAAACGCCATGCCATAATAACTGCTTTACAGATATTTCATTCAGGAATCTATGGAGGGTATACTGTAGGTAGGCCTGTTTGTGTGTGTGTGTGCGCGCGTTTGGGTGGGTGGTTATGTACATAGTGCTATAAAAACATGTTATTTTGACTTTGTAGGGACATGTTTTCGGTCCCGAAAGTAAGATACTGAATTTTATTAAATTCTGTGAATGCAGTCAAATGAATAATTCAAAAAGTCTTGCATTTTGTTTGGTTGCTTACTGTTACTGCTTGGTAACTACTGCAATGTTTAAGGTTGCCATAGTTAGGATTGGGGTTACGCCCATACAAATGAATGGAGAATCTCCACAAAGATTCAAATACCTAATCTCTGTGTGTGTGTGTGTGTGTGTGTGTGGAGTAGGTGTATATTACATTGTGGGGACCAAATGTCCCCCACAATGTGACAAAAACCCCGTTATTTTGATGTTTTGGGGGGCATTTTCAGGTACTCACAAAGATCTGTAAATACAGTCAAAAAACTAAAAATGCCAAAAGTCTTGTATTTGGTTTGGTTACATATGGTTAAGGTTAGGGGTTGGTAGGGGTTAAAGTTGTCATGTTGGGATTACAGTTTTCCCCATAGAAATGAATGGAGAGTCCCCACGAAGATATAATTACATAGCTGTGTGTGTGTGTGTGTTGTGTGTGGTATCAGATCAGTCCCTGAGAGTTCAGTAGTCAGGCGCCATGTTTCTGAGTCTGGTTGTGGAGGCCTGAATGCTTTTCCAGATGCCAGAGTGAAAAGATTATGTGAGGGGTGGGTGCGGTCATCCACAATGTTGGTGGCTTTGCGGATGGAGCGTGTGATGTGAATGTCCATGATGGAGGGGAGAGAGACTCTAATAATCTTCTCAGCTATCCTCACTATCCGCTGGTCTTATGATCTGAGGCGAGGCAGTTCCCAATTCAGACCGTGATGCAGCTGCTCAGGATGCTCTTGTCTAAGGAATCAAAAATGTGGTTCCATGGGGTTCCAGACAGTGACCTTTTTTGGAGACAGTGAGACTAAATTTTATACCTAGGTGCACCAGTTATGACATTGGTCAGGTAGGCTGTGGTCTGTTAGTTGGTGACAAGTGGCTGGTGATCCATGCAACCCAAGCAGAAGTGAGCAGAACTTGTATCAGCCAAATAGACAGGAGAAAGCGGATTTTTCATTGGACTTCAGGACTCCTGAGTAACAGATAAAGACAGAGAAACAGCAAAGTTATGGAGAATCAGGAAGTAAGTGCCAGTCTGCGCAGATCTGAGGTCAGTGAGACACACATAAGGCTCCTCTGATGCTCCTCTTCATCCGCTGATGGGCCTCCAGGTGAGAATCACAAATCAAACATAATAACAACTGACACAAAGGCCTGAGGTCAGACCCTCTGTATGCAGCACACAGTGTGTCTGCAGTCTCACCCTCACATCGTGTATGATGACATTTCTGCTTTTTAGATTAAGTGCTTGTCTGAGAATAACTTCTGCATCATGCTAATTATTTAGCTGTTTCGTGCTCATGGGCAAAAGAAAAATGAGGATTAAGTTAAATATATCAGAAATAAATTTCTAATGTGGCTCAAGGCCACAGTAAAGTGGACCATCACATCAAGTAAGTACAAAACAGCCTTTACTAATACGCTAAGGGTTAAAACAACATATAAGATGTGCATAATCTGACAGTATATCAGCGTGAGAGCAAGGCTGGCCCTGGAAGTGGTGTGCATGCAATGGCAGAGCAAAGTTAGAGACACCCGCTAAAAACTTTCATTTCATCTCACTTGCTCCTTTCTTCTTTTTCCTTCTTTTTTTCCCTCCTAATCTGTCCATCCTCTTCGGCCAGCTCACCCACTGCATCACCATGCCGCCTAAAAATGAAATAAATAATTTTTTTAAATTTAAAAAATGAAATCGATCAACATGAGAGGCCTATACAGAGTTTATAGAACCCCTCATGGTAAAGCAAACATGTTTGTCACAGCAGTGCATTCAGACCATGATTCTGCTAAAGCTGCCGGACAGGACAAAGGGAAAAAAAAGAAGAAGGTGGGGGTCAGTGCAGCAGTGGGTAGTTCAGGTCCAGAATGTAAAAATCCAGACCAAGATTTAGTTTCAACCAAACAGCTGAGTACTCTGTATCAGTGTCATTCTTAAAGTCGTGTTTCAACTTCTGGCAAAGTTCTCCCAGGAGCCTATCTCTGTTGTATGTACAGTCGGCATGTAATTCATTCCTGCCCAGGTCCCTGACAAACAGTTGGAGGCAGAATTACTTGTTATCAGAGTATGTGAATTTTTACACACACCAGCAGCTGTGACAGAATAAGATATTTCCTTTATACTGCTGCCACATAGTGGACACAAAGAAGACTGCAGTCAATTCTAAAATCAGTCAGTCAACATGCTACCACCACAGACTATAATCGGGAAGTGATCAAACTTCATGGAACAATATGAATATAAACAAACAGATGTAGTAAGTATATTGTGCAAAATGTATCTTCATCTTAACTACGCTGAATGGTGGAGTCCCAGAGTAAGTGATCCTCACCTGGAGGCCCATCAGTGAAGAAGAGGATGAAAAGGAGCATCAGAGGAGCCTTATGTGTGTATCGCTGACCTCAGATCTGTGGAGACTGACACTGACTTCCTGACTCTCCTTAACCTCACTGCCTCCCTTTTTGTGGGTTTTAAATGTTTAAAAATCATCCATCTATCTTTGATTTTCATAAACTGTTTGTGCACTGATGCATTTCCTGTCTATTTCTTGTCTGTAAAAAGGAAAACAGTTTGATGCTGCTGTTGTCCTGCTCTTACCAGGAATAAATATTTTGATTTCATCTAGAATCTTATCATTTTAGAAACATGATTTCATAGCAAAATTATTGATAGCTGGTCTTCACAGTGAATCATTCATGCTCACAGAATTTAAACTACAAACAAATTAATCAAATAAGTCTAGTTCTTTTCTAAACTGTTACTTCCTCATATTGCAAATGAGCAAAGAGCAGTGAAATCAGACTTATTCTGAAAAGCAGAAAAGTCGTCATACAGGATGTGAGTGTGAGACTCTGCAGAAACACTGTGTGCTACATACAGAGGGTCTGACCTCAGGCCTTTATTTCAGTCTTTATTATGTTTTATACAGTTTTAAAATGTCACTGCAGTAGGTCCTTTTCATATGTGTGGATCAGCACAAATCATGAGGTCCGTTAGGAAGGTGTCTGTATGACAGGGGTGGGGGTATCCTGGGGGGGGGGGATGGGTGGGGGCAAAGTCAGGTAATTCACTTCATCTGGGTCTTATCAGCAGTCCTGTGTTTCTCTCAGCACCACAATGATGTTTCACACATAATGGGGTCCGTGGGCCTCCTCAGTTATATTCAGGCTTTCAAAGTTCTTCAATCATAAAAAGTCACATGGATCTGACACTCTGACACTGTTATATTAATTTGTTTAAATTCATTGAAAATACTATATATTACAGCTAGTATTTGGATCCGTCTGCTCTTTATCCGTTCCTCACTGGCATACCTGGGTGTCTGTGCAGTGCTTTCCGGAAGCATCAGAACCATTCATAAGGGAATCTATGTGTGGCTGCCCTCTAGTGGATACACAAAATTCGGCTACTTAAGTAGCTTGACTATATTTCCCTCCTAGTTTAGTTTAGTTCCTAATTTAATTTAACAGATGAAACTGAAGGCAGAGCTGGAAATTAGTTTAGCCATGACTTCAGAAGTTACGCTGACATGGGATTCTGTACAATCAGAGATGAAGCTGCTGGATGGGATGGTCATCGCCTGCTTTTTCTGACTGATGTAGGTCTGGATGTAAAGTTACAAACTGCTTAATGTGTATCAATCTGTTTTATAATGTTCACACAAAAAAAGTGCTTTTAATGTGTCTGCACCTTGTATCTCCCACAATGTGCTTCTGCATTTGATATCTTCTTGACTTGGGGATAAAGAGATTTAACTGGATGGATTTTACTTTTGTGAAGCACTACAGTCCAAAGCTGAACTGATTGTTCAAAGCTTTTTGGTTTTTAAGCAAAACTACTTCATTTAATTTATCTGAAACCCACTTTGCGCCTTTCTAGACTCAACAAAGCATCATTGCCAACAAAATAAGTGAGTTACAGTTAAATCAGGTAAAGAAGTTTCATTTGGAATTTACTGATCCAGGTTTTCAGTACCACGGACACCAACTAGACTTACTGTCATTTAATGGGAGTGAAAGCAGAAACCAATAGATCACACAGGGATATTTTCATTTGATGGTGTCTTTCTTTTTACTTTTGATATGCCGTCTTCCTCCTTAGCTGATATGTGAGGCTGCTGTCAGCTCAGACAAGCTGGTGTGATTTTACGCAGAGTGATAAGTGGGCAGTCCTGTTTTCGTGTGTTACATTTTCATTTGATGTTGGCCAATATGTATGTGGTACTGTTTCCTCCTTAACTGACATTCACAGGCTGTTGTTAGCAGAGACAAGCTGGTGTATTTGTACTGCAGATTGAAAAGTGGGCGTTCCCGATTACATCACTCTTTTAAAGAGTCCCTGATTGGTGGGCTCTGACGAGGAGGGGTGACCTAAAAACTCCAAACCATTTATCCCTCCATCCATCCATCCATTTTCCAAACCGCTTATCCTACTGGGTCGTGGGGGGTCCGGAGCCTATCCCGGAAGCAATGGGCACGGGAACAAACCTGGATGGGGGGCCAGCCCATCGCAGCCAAACCATTTAAGTTTGTGAAATTCATTTTTAATAATTACCATCCATCCATCCATCCATTTTCCAAACCGCTTATCCTACTGGGTCGTGGGGGGTCCGGAGCCTATCCCGGAAGCAATGGGCACGGGAACAACCCTGGATGGGGGGCCAGCCCATCGCAGCCAAACCATTTAAGTTTGTGAAATTCATTTTTAATAATTACCAATTTCAGAAAAATATGAAATGTTTTGTAAAGTATCAATTTATTAATCATGTATTTAAACAAATTATGACCAGTATAAAAGACACATACAAAACTGTACAAAAGTCTTGGGCTGTCGAAGAAAATGATGTTCAAATGATCTTCATCTTGGTCTAGAATTATAATATTTTGTCCGTCAAAGTGTGGCAGCCCAGTCATTTCAAAATCTCTTCTAAAGTTAGTAAAACATTTGCACCAACCATCCAATAGACCTATATCTTTTTATAACACAACTCCTATGGCTAATCAATGCATCATTAACATTTTGTCACGGGAGACGGCAGCGATCGCGGGCAGGCGGGTAAGAAGCAGGCAGACAGCCGAGAATCAGGGCAAACGAGGGGTTTAATCTCAGGGACGAGGGCACGAACATCAACTGACATCAATGACGGACAAAGGACTCGGGTAAGACACGGACTGAAATACACAGGACTGAGCAAATTAACTAGATACAGCTGGGTACAATCGGGAGAAAACACGTGGGTAATCAGGGGGCGTGGCACACAGGAGGAGCGGACGAGCCGGGCATGACACATTTGTTTAATTAAATTAATTAATTAAGTGAGCTGGTGGCAGAATTTAACAAATACATGGAATGGCTGGGGTGCCCCTGAGGAGAGGTTTAGGATCCAAAGCGTGGTTCATCTAGCGATCCAACAAGGCATCAGTAACTTTATGGAGAAAAGAAGAAATTCTTGTTAGTTTTTATTGTGTCACTTTTAATTTGCATATATTTTTATGATAATTGTGTTTTTGTTCTGAGCAAATATACACAACCCAATTAAATAGCATTAAACGTTTTCTTTGATGGCCCAAGACTTTTGCATAGTACCATATTTTTTCAGAATCAAGAGACAATTTAATAAAAACCAGTCTTACCTTCACAAGATAACGATTATTAAACATTAACCAGCAGGTGGCAGCAAAGCACTTGTGAATAAGTGGCCAATACGTGGTTGTACAGGTTGCCAGCAGATAATCATCCCCTCTGTGGTTAACTGACTCTCATGCTATGACTGTACAGACTGAGCAGGGCCGAGTGAGAGAGGCTTCACTGCAGTTAGCATAACCGTTTATTTTACAGCTCGTCTGACTCATTCTGCTCCACGAAGGTCATCTCCTCTGCCAGCTTCCTCTGATCCAGGGAGACCCTCTGCTTCTCTCTGATTGGTTCCCGCTTTCTACAGGAGGTCCAGTGCAGCTGAATGGTGATGATGGTGCAAATCAGGTAAAACACACCAGTCCCAGCTTTCAGTACAGCATCCAGAACCTGCTCCCACCTGTGAGACATATAATACACCAGTGTGTCTGTCAGTCACACATATCACATTTAAACCTGAAGAACAAAACAGTGAATCTGTTCTGACTGAAGTAAAACCACCTTGATAATCGACAGCAGCACCGATCAGCTCAGTCCTACATACAGAGCCAGCTGGACCAAAGAGCTGAATAAGAGGGTGGATGTGAACAGTAAAGTCTTACATGCTTTATAGAAACACGGTACAGCCACATCGGTACTATTACACAGGACACATGTGAGGAACAGGAGACATTAACAAAGAGCATGAAAATAGCTAGAGATTATCACACAACATGTTACACTATTTTGTAAAAACAGGCCTGCAGTCATTCCCCAGCAGCACAGGGCAGAAGGCAAGGGCTCACCCTGGATGGGATGGGATCTCAAGTTTATTATTAAGAAAATCAAATAAAAAATATTTTTTTCTCTTAAAATTAAAATGACAGTTTCCCATTACTGTGTGATCAGGTAAATGCTGCTAGCTGGACCCCCACACTACTGTAAATGCTGCTGAATGCTTACCTCCGTTTTTCATTATCCCCTCCTTCTTCATCATGTGCAGAGAAAAGGAGAGCAGTGGAAACAGGAGAAAGGATAGTTAATAAAAAGCAGGGTTTGCACTGTCGCCTCACTCCTCTGGCACGTGTACTCAAGTCTTCGCTGGAGTTCCGTGTGTATGGAGTTTGCATGCTCCCCCTGTGTCATTGTGGGGTTCCTTCCAGGGACTCTGATTTCCCCCCACAGTCCAAAAACATGCTGAGGCTAATTGGAGTTGTCAAATTGCCGGTAGGTGTGCTTGTGCGAGGGAATGGAGTGTGAGCGTGTCCTGCAATTGGTTGGCACCCTGTCATGGGACGTTCCCTGCCTTGCGCCCATAGGGACCCTGAATTAGACAAGCAGTTTCAGACAATGGATGGATGCAGCACTGGAACAGATATTACAGAGTACAATTGTAACACTGGTCTACGCTGCAATGAAAAACCACCTACAGACATGTTAGTCAGTCTGCACACCATTAGTAACAATTCATCCTCACAAAGATGAAAAAATGCCTGAATTATGTTGCAAGCTACATGGATTTGTCTGGATTTGTATACATAACAAGTGACTGGCTGTATGTCTGTGGAAAATGCTGTGATTTTTGTCATATTACAGACTGATCATAAACTAGAAGACACACATTCAATATTAAAGACACCAATTAGCCTGACTGTGCGTTTTTGGATTGTTGGAGGAAACCCACACAGCATGTGGAGAACATGCAGACTCCACACAGACAGAGCAGAAGCCAGATTCAAACCCCTAAACATGGAGGCGTGAAGCAACAGCGCCGCCTACTGGACCACCGTGCCACTATCATTGAAACAATAATCCCAATAAATAACTCTGTTTCACAACAGCTGATAAATAGGGGATTATCCCCACAAAGAAGCACAAACCCCTTCGTGAGTGAAACTGCTGGGTTGATTAGTATGTATCTATTTATATTCAAGCATAAATAATTCACAGGCAGATTTAAATCAATTACTTATGTTTAACAGTAATATGAACTGGAATCTGCAGGATTCCACAACCAGCCACCAATACCAGCCAGTGTCCTTCCTCTCCAGCCCACTCATTGTCACAATGAAGGTTTTATTTTCTGTGTCATCCCTGATCAGGACAGGCCTCCCATGCAAACTCACTGATCTCTCTGATGCACAGGAGCCCCCAATCTTACACCACATCCTTTGTCTTTTGTTGTTTCCATAGTAACACTGACACTGTCTCCATCCACACCCGTCACCTCCTGTTTGTCCACTGACAGCCCTGGAGGACTTCAACACACAGGTAAAACACTCAACGATTTCCACAGCAATGAAATGTTTATGAATATCAGCCCATTACAACATACATACTGTATGTAAATGTTTGGCCAATAAACTGACATTTTTTAACATATTGCTTATCATATTTAACCTCATGAAGTCGCCCGATTTAGCTGACACTGTTACTTCTTCCAAGTCTCGTTTATCATATTGAATTAAATTAAAATGCAGATTTTTAAAATATTAAAACATTTTTTTCATCAGTGTTTGTGTTAAGGTCCTTCCTTTTTGACTCAGTGACATGTTACATACTGTGCATCTCATTGGCTACAGTCTGCAGTACAGACATCTTACCATCAGTGACTGACAGATTAACCTGATCAGAAAGGCTCCACTGATCTTCACACCACACCAGTACCGATCGGAGTCCTCAGCTGTCAGATTGTTGATGGTCACAGTGAAGACTCGCTGGTCAGGATCATCTCTGACTCACACTTTACCCTCCTGTGGAGAGTCAGTGTGTACTATGGGAGTACATGACCTCACATTATACCCTCTGCACCAGTATTTCACATGAGTTTTATATCTGTCACCATAGGAACATGGGATTGTTACAGATCATCCTCTCTGTACACAGGCCCATTTCACTGTAGACACACTGTCAGCACCTGTGGGGAAAATAATTAACTGAATAAGGATTTTCCATCTTATGACATCTCTAAGTAATTATGCTTGGTTTGTGTAATACTTAGATTAGGTCATGTGTAATTAACAGAACAGTGATGATGTATAAAAGTCAAAGACCATCATTTTACTATAAGAACAAGGAAAACAAAACTAGTGTCTGATCTTGGGAAGGGCTTCAGCAGGATGTGGGATCGGGAATCTGAGCCTGGCAGTGTGTTCTAGGGTCTGAGAGGAAAACCAGGACCTTAAATCCCTAGTAAAAGGCCTAGATGAGGTGAATGAATGGGCTTGTCACTGTGTGGGATGGCCACACCCCTTAAGTACTATGGCCTTACTTGTAAACATATCCAGTCCTGTGATACAGGCCCTCTCATATTCCCTCTATACATGTTTCCTTTGCGCTCTATTTGTGAACGTTATTATGTAAAATATCATTGCTATGCTGGTGATACGCAGCCATATCTGCCATTAAAACCTGGTGACTGCTGCTCTCTGGTGGCCCTTTCTAACTGTCTGGAGGATATTAAGAACAGGACAGCAATGACTTTCGTCCAGATTAATGAAAACAAGACAGAGGTAATGAGTTTTGGTCACTGTTCATGATCTCAGAGAACAATTAGGGCCTCATTCAGAAAACCTCCAGTCACATAATAAAAATCTTGGTGTCATCTTTGATTCATCACTGAGTTTGATAAACAAATAAATGCTGTTGTGAAGGGGTGTTTCTGTCAGCTGAGTTCAATAGCCTGGCTTAAACCACACCTTTCAGCCAAAGACCTGGAGAGTTACTCCTGCTTTTATCCTGATTGGGTTACTGCCGTTCTCTGTACCCAGGTTTACCAGAAGCATCTTTATTCTGACTACTCCTTGTTCAAAACGGTGCTACCAGGCTCTCAACAAAAATTAGACACCAAATTTCCCCTGTGTTGGCTACATTGCATTGGCTACCTGTTAAGTTTTGAGAATTTCTGAGAATACAGTTTAAAGATTTCTTATTTCTTTCTAAGGCGATACATGGCATAGGTCCCCAGTCCGTCTCGGAGCTAATTCAGCCTTACACCGCTTCTTATTAGATGCATCTCTGTACTGACCCTGCACACACAGGAACACATTTTATTTATCTATTTAATCTGACTATTCTGCTTTGCACATCATGTATTTAACATTTATAGTGATTTTATATTTATTACTAGATTATTGTATAACTTTTGCACTGTTTTTTGAACTTGGTTGTTGCTTAGTCTTGTTTTTCCATGGAGCACCATTATACCAAAAAGAATTCCTTGTAGGGTCAACCTACTTGGCAATAAACCACAGTCTGATTCTGATTATTTTTTGTGTAACATTGTGTAACATTGGCCAATGTCTCTACTTTTACTATATATTTATATTATTTTGACCTACAGCACTTTGGCACAACATAGATTGTTTTTAAATGTGCTATAGAAATAAAAATAATTCAACTTGATATAGAAACATATTTCAAGTCATCCATCTTGCCGAGATGGGGGTTGCGCTGTGACCCCTGGTGGACAAATTATGCAGCAACAGCACTCATATCATGGTTGAAAGTTGTGTCTTTAGTCTCTCTGTTTCTTTTTAGTTATCATTAATTGGCCATTATAAACCAAATGCTGATAGCGATTTATCACAGACTCCTGCATTAATGAATTAAAATATTCATGATGAATAAAGAAGATGAATTGGCGCTAATGTGTATTTTTACTGTGTTATTGATAAGATAAATATTACAGTACACGGATCGCTCTGGTGTCTCAGAAATTGTCTCCATTTTTTCATACCAATTTATCATTAGTACAGTAGTGCTTGCAATTCACAAATGCTTTGGCCTACAAACAATTTGGTTCGCAAAAACAAAATTTGGTCAATGAACAAACTCGACCAGATTCCTTTTTTATACTAGTGTAACACCGGCGGGGCGCATATCCCAGCATGCCCTGCGTACAATTGTAAATAGAAGGACCACGACAGGCACCCAACAAGCACCGAACCCAAATACACAGATGGGAAACACAATGTTGTCAGAAGCTGAACTGCGAAATGCAGATGCAGTGAGAGATTTACACACACTAAATACACGTTAGGATCGGACAGGGTATACACACAAGACATGGGCAAAGTGTAAAGTGAGGTAGACCTTCAACAGGTCGTCAGTCCATTGTAGGGCAAAGGAAGCTGGAGAATTGCCATGTGAACAGCAGAAATGTGGTCATACAGGATGTGAGGGTGAGACTGTGTGCTGTATACAGAGGGTCTGACCTCACGGCTTTGTTTCAGTCTTTAGTATTGTGATGACATTGTGATAGCCCAGTGATAACTATACTGGATGGGTTGTACCCCTTCAAAGAGCAAGGGGAGATGGGATACCATTGTGGTATGCAAGCAGGTCCTCAGGGTTGTCACACATGCTTTTCTGAGGTGTACACTGCTGGTTGCTTGAGCCCCTGGATGAGACACTGGTCAGTACCCTGCAGAATCGCTGTGGGCAGTGTGAGGACTTCTGCCCTCTCAGTTAAACAATAGGTGCAGGGATTGAGTCAAATGAGTCTCTCTGCATCCTGCTTAATGATATCAAGGGGTTGTGTAGGCGTGTCTGTGCTCACATGGCTCTATCAGTACAGAGTGAACTGGCCAGGGATCAGTTTATCTAGACACTTAACCCCAGATAGCTCACATTCAGACACAGTCAACCCCTCTGCGTCCCTAGACGAGGCCCTGGAACTGGCTTTGGAGAGAGAAATTGTGGGCAGCGAGGTGGCGGGGAACGAGGCGGGAGAAATCAACCAAGCTGTAAACGCCAAAGGGCTTGGAGGACCCAGGCCCTCAGGTTTACTTCCTGGATGCAGACTGCCTGTAGGCTGACAGGCAGCAGCACCCCCCCCCACCCCTCAATCCTCAGACAGTGTCCCAAGTTCACCGCCACCCAGGGTTCCGCCAAGGGCACGCATAGCCGGGAAGATGTGGGCCAACAAGGTTAATTTCCGGAACTTCCTTGGTGACACCGGGGAGGTGGCCCTGCTGCCACCTGCTGCAGAGGTGGTGACTACGGATTGGACTCACAGAGGCAACTTCTGTCACATACCCACCATAGTGATGTGAGTCGCATGTACTGCCCTAGTCCATACAGGTTCCACTGCAACCCTGGTGAGACCAGACACTGTCTAGAACTGACATTGGTGCAGGTGAGAACAATGACTGGTGACCTGGCCCCTTTAAGAGGGACGGGGTTGTTCCCTTTTGACATGGGGGGTTTAGTTGTGAATAGTAACTATGTGGATGGCTGACATGCTCGATCCCTCCATCCTGGGCCTGAATTTCCCCCGGAGCACGGCATGTGTGCTGGACTTTGGGCACAACATGCTGAGATTCCCTGCGGTCCATGTGTACAGTGGGGCCGCTGGCCCCGCAGCCTCTGCAGCTGACTGCCCACCCCTTACTGCCACTGGGCCTGTACCTCCACATCAGCTAGAGATCCCTTCCTCTGCTACAGTCACGTGGGCCCCTGAGCCCACATGTGTCCCCTCCAGTGTTGCGCTGCAGCCTCACTCACTTCACTGGAGTCTAACGGGGTTTACCAGAGCGACTTACCTGAAGCTGCCATTGGAGGAGCCCATGATGACCACACGGTTGCCCTTGTGCCACTGCAATCCCACTGCCCTGGTCCTCTACCTCACACCATTGATCCCCTGCCCCACCCATACGGTTGTGTGCCTCTTCAGGTTTGCAGCCTCCTCCTGCACTGAGCGGCCATTTCAGAAGTTTAATTATTTAATTATACAGTAATACACACGTTGCCAACCATTAAAAACATTATCCAGACTTAAAGTCACTTGAATAAAAATATTTAAAAACTTGTTAGCATTTCAATATAGTACCTGGTTGGACTGTGTACTTCCTCTTTGTTTAAAAATAACCAGTAAATCCTATTATTATCCTGCTACCCCCACTCTACCAAAACTCATGAAATGATATGATACATTTGGAGGAGGAAGATTTCTAATAGATCCTTTATACCCACCAACCAGACCAGTATAAGAAGCTGTACGATGTAAAGCCTCTTTAAATGGGTACAGACTACTTCCGCTTATTGTAATAAGTATCTCATAAATTTGACTTTACACTTTTGCATGGTATTGATAGATTTTGAAAGTTAATTACTTAACACAATTCTTATTAAAATTGTTTATTATACAACCTGAATGTCTCAAGGTAGCACATTAGTACAAAAAACGCTGTATGATGTATTATTGTAGCAGTCAGATGTTATTTTAACCAATGTACAGGTTTACCTTTAATTTAATTCTACAAACATAATCAAAATCATTTGTGAAAAAGACATTTAGTCATTTACTAAGGCAGATACAACCTGTGGAAGCACAGCTAAAAGCATACCATCACCCATTATAGAGTGACCCATTGTCTTTGTAACTGAGTAATCACAACTAAGTGCAATTTACTATAATGAAACTGTACACAGAAACTGTAAAGGCAAAGGTAATTTATTATGATGAAATGCTTCCAAAATGCCCAGTGTGCTTCAGCGTTTCTCCTTTTCTCCAGTCGTCGACAGGTCCTGTGTTTATTAGGTGATCTGTGATGTAGGAGATCCTGAGAATGGCTGCTGCTCCAAGGATGATTGGCAGGTGGCTTTTCCCAGGAACAGCGGGCTGGAGATGTAATGGTGGGATGGAGAAAATAAAGTGTAGGGGAATACAGAGTACAAACAACCATAAGAAACACACGGCCTATGGCCATATGTCCACAAGACAACCACCCGCCCAACCCGAGAGGGAGCCCACGAGGGACTAAGGGGGGCCCAACCCCTGTAAAAGGAGGTCCGCATAGGGGGGACAGACAGCGAGCCCCCCAGTCCCTCCCGCAAGCCCTCCACCGAGGGAAGCGGGTCCAGGGCCAAAGGGCCCCATCAACCGGGAACACTCCCCTGGCGGACGGTCCCCCCAGCCCGCTCCCCGGCAGGACGGATCACCGCCCACTGTAGCGACCCGGCACGTCCCCCCCCTCCCCGACACTGCAGGATGATCTAAGGGAGACCCATACAAACAAAGTGCACCCCCCCCCCCCACCACCCAGGAGCGGACCTGCGTCAACCGGGGAGCGGCAGACCCCCCGCCCAGCCCAGACCGAACCCTACAATTCGCCTAGAAGGGCTCAGAGCATCCCTAGATACCCCGGACCGCCTGCCAGGGCCCCACCACGGCGCAGCAGAGCCAAGGACCACCCAGCCCGCAGCCCACAAGAGGAGACGGCCCACACCGGCCAGAGCCGTCTTCTACCTGCCGGGCCACCCCACACGCGCAGGGCCAGAGACAGAGAGTTACGGGGGACCTCTCAGCCCCCACTGATTCCCCGTCCCATGTTAATGTGAAGTGTGCATGTACAAGTGTGAGAGAGTTGTGTGTTTATGTCTACAATGCATTAAAATTAGTGGGTGCAGATCGAGTATGAGGGCCCCACCACTGGCAGATGGCAGAGTCCCCCATCCCCCTCCCTGCACCCCAAGGCCCTAATGTAGCATGGACTGTGTATATAACTAAAGTGCAAAAAGCAGGTGAACAGTCGAGGCACGGGCACCCCACCGCTGGCAGACGGCAGAACCCCACCTGCCTATACCCACCTCCTCAGCCCTAGTGTCATGTGGTGTCTAATGTGCAAGTAAAACCTCCCCACTGCCCCTCAAAGCTCTAGTGTTGTATGAAATGTGGTGTCCGGCCCAGGGGAGCAATAAGGGCGTGCAGGAGTGGGCCCCCCCCGGCACCGGGGCCAGATCCCCGACTGGCCCCGATTAGTCCTCATCCCCGACCCCACACAACCGGCAGGGGCGGCCAACCGAGGGGGTTCAGGGGCGCCACATTAACAATTATTAATAAACATTCCACTATACATCTCAAAATTTAGCACACTTAATTCATTATCTTTGATACTGTTTCAAACATTTAATGTTCCCCAAACAGCAGCAGAAGAACCACAGCTTCATCTTCCTTGTATTTTGGCTCTTCTCTGTGTCAAGAGCTCTACAAGCTCAACTTTAATATTAATTTTCCACCACTTCTACATCTTCTATCTATACCAGACCCACATCTATCTCTACACCGCCAGTTTCCTCTCTGAAGAGTCTCAGAAACAATGCCAGCATTGCCTATCACTCTCACACCCTCCCCTCCCTTACACCAGTCCGTCACACCTCCCAGTCCCCCCATAACCTCCCCAGCCTGGACAGTGGGGGGTGTCGCTGGTGAGCACTCCTCCAAACCTTTCCTCTCTCCCCAGTCGATCACCTCGTCCCACAGGTCCCAGGCTCCCCAGTGCTGGTCGTTGGTCCAGGAAACAGCTTTCGGAATTTTCATTCTGGTTAACATAATTAACTAGCCGTCTGTGATACTCTCAAAGCCAAACTAGACACTGTATTTTCAACGTACTCCAGACATTTGCTAAATGCTATTCACCAAGAATGCCTATGGAAAGGGATGGAGCCTTCATTGGCTGCTCGTGGCATCGAGGCTACTCCGATAGAAGCGGCCAAATTGCTAAAACTGTTTCACAACCTATACAGTAACGCTGGCGAAATCAGGACGCTGCTTCGGTACGTTATAACATCGCCATGGTAATGAACCCAGCAAACGGTTAATCTTACTTCAACAACATGGGACATTTAAAAAGTAAACGTATAGGGGCTCTTTTCAGAATAACATCTTCAGATGAAACGCATTACGACAGACCGGATGAGTAAAACCAATCGTATCAACCATAAGGCTTGTTGTTTTTAAGTTTAACACAATTATTTTCTCTTACAATTTAAATATAAACAATCACATTACGAAAAATGGCCACAGCATCTACAGTTTAAGCTACTAATTTTAAATATATTTCAATTATATTTTGCGGCAATATTTGCATGAACTATATCACGACATACAATGAAATATATAATTAACTATGCTAACAAAACATAATCTGAAGAAATAGCAAGAAACATAGGAAGAGATGCTTCTCACCGCTGCGCCATCGCTCTGTCAGAAAGTTTATGTTCAAACTGCACTGATTTTGTTTCTATGGAAACCAGCGAAATTTTTCATTGGTCGAAAGGATGAAGATATGTACTGACGCCATTTTCAACAAATGAAAACGAGAATTAATTGTCAGGGCGGGACGAATTTGAAGGTGAACCAATCAATAGTAGTATGTTTAGCTCGTGCTTGTTTTGGCTGAGCGTGATTGGATTTGTTGATCTAACCGCCTTCAAGCCCGTAAACCATGTATCTACTTGTCAATGGGAAACCACGCAGTTCTGTCTATAAATACTGACTGTAATTTTTTTATGACATTATGTCTTTGCTACGCAGTATTACGGTAATGCGTAATACCGCGATGTTTGGGGTGCCCCGCTGTTTTTTTTCCATAGCTGACGAACGCAATTAGCATTTTAGCCACGTTGGTAGGTACGCTTTTGAGAAAGAACACTATAGTTCTTGTTATTCAAATTCTGTGTCCTGGTGTTTTTAATTTCTCATAATGTGAACAAAGATATGTCATATACAAGTTTTTTGAGAGACTAAATTTTGGTTTGATTTATAATTTATTTAATGGTAAATAAAGTTCTTATATAGCTATTTTAGAATTAGTGCAGTCTTTCGTTTAGAATTAGCGCAATATTCTTAAAAACTGCATGTTCAAACCAAACGCCATGCCATAATAACTGCTTTACAGATATTTCATTCAGTAATCTATGGAGGGTATACTGTAGGTAGGCCTGTTTGTGTGTGATTGTGTGCGCGCGTTTGGGTGGGTGGTTATGTACATAGTGCTATAAAAACATGTTATTTTGACTTTGTAGGGACATGTTTTCGTTCCCGAAAGTAAGAAGATACTGAATTTTATTAAATTCTTTGAATGCAGCCAAAGGAATAATTCAAAAAGTCTTGCATTTTATTTGGTTGCTTACTGTTACTGCTTGGTAACTACTGCAATGTTTAAGGTTCCCATAGTTGGGATTGGGGTTACGCCCATACAAATGAATGGAGAATCCCCACAAAGATTCAAATACCTACTCTGTGTGTGTGTGTGGATTAGGTGTATATTACATTGTGGGGACCAAATGTCCCCCACAATGTGACAAAAACCTGTTATTTTGATGTTTTGGGGGGCATTTTCAGGTACTCACAAAGATCTGTAAATACAGTCAAAAAACTAAAAATGCCAAAAGTCTTGTTTTTGGTTTGGTTACATATGGTTAAGGTTAGGGGTTGGTAGGGGTTAAAGTTGTCATGTTGGGATTACAGTTTTCCCCATAGAAATGAATGGAGAGTCCCCACGAAGATATAATTACACAGCTGTGTGTGTGTGTGTGTTGTGTGTGGTATCAGATCAGTCCCTGAGAGTTCAGTAGTCAGGCGCCATGTTTCTGAGTCTGGTTGTGGAGGCCTGAATGCTTTTCCAGATGCCAGAGTGAAAAGATTATGTGAGGGGTGGGTGCGGTCATCCACAATGTTGGTGGCTTTGCGGATGGAGCGTGTGATGTGAATGTCCATGATGGAGGGGAGAGAGACTCTAATAATCTTCTCAGCTATCCTCACTATCCGCTGGTCTTATGATCTGAGGCGAGGCAGTTCCCAAATCAGACCGTGATGCAGCTGCTCAGGATGCTCTCAGTAGTTCCCCAGTAAAATGTTGTGAGGATGGGAGATGGACTTTTCTCAGCTTCCGCTGAAAGTAGAGGTGCTGCTGTGCTTTCTTGACTATGGAGCCTGTGTTGAGACAAACTTGTGTGTTGTTTTTGTTTGTCACATAGTGTAAAAATTGCCTAAGGAATCAAAAATGTGGTTCCATGGGGTTCCAGACAGTGACCTTTTTTGGAGACAGTGAGACTAAATTTTATACCTAGGTGCACCAGTTATGACATTGGTCAGGTAGGCTGTGGTCTGTTAGTTGGTGACAAGTGGCTGGTGATCCATGCAACCCAAGCAGAAGTGAGCAGAACTTGTATCAGCCAAATAGACAGGAGAAAGCGGATTTTTCATTGGACTTCAGGACTCCTGAGTAACAGATAAAGACAGAGAAACAGCAAAGTTATGGAGAATCAGGAAGTAAGTGCCAGTCTGCGCAGATCTGAGGTCAGTGAGACACACATAAGGCTCCTCTGATGCTCCTCTTCATCCGCTGATGGGCCTCCAGGTGAGAATCACAAATCAAACATAATAACAACTGACACAAAGGCCTGAGGTCAGACCCTCTGTATGCAGCACACAGTGTGTCTGCAGTCTCACCCTCACATCGTGTATGATGACATTTCTGCTTTTTAGATTAAGTGCCTGTCTGAGAATAACTTCTGCATCATGCTAATTATTTAGCTGTTTCGTGCTCATGGGCAAAAGAAAAATGAGGATTAAGTTAAATATATCAGAAATAAATTTCTAATGTGGCTCAAGGCCACAGTAAAGTGGACCATCACATCAAGTAAGTACAAAACAGCCTTTACTAATACGCTAAGGGTTAAAACAACATATAAGATGTGCATAATCTGACAGTATATCAGCGTGAGAGCAAGGCTGGCCCTGGAAGTGGTGTGCATGCAATGGCAGAGCAAAGTTAGAGACACCCGCTAAAAACTTTCATTTCATCTCACTTGCTCCTTTCTTCTTTTTCCTTCTTTTTTTCCCTCCTAATCTGTCCATCCTCTTCGGCCAGCTCACCCACTGCAATACTTTACGGGTTAAAAATGAAATAAATACATTTTTTAAATTTAAAAAATGAAATCGATCAACATGAGAGGCCTATACAGAGTTTATAGAACCCCTCATGGTAAAGCAAACATGTTTGTCACAGCAGTGCATTCAGACCATGATTCTGCTAAAGCTGCCGGACAGGACAAAGGGAAAAAAAAAGAAGAAGGTGGGGGTCAGTGCAGCAGTGGGTAGTTCAGGTCCAGAATGTAAAAATCCAGACCAAGATTTAGTTTCAACCAAACAGCTGAGTACTCTGTATCAGTGCCATTCTTAAAGTCGTGTTTCAACTTCTGGCAAAGTTCTCCCAGGAGCCTATCTCTGTTGTATGTACAGTCGGCATGTAATTCATTCCTGCCCAGATCCCTGACAAACAGTTGGAGGCAGAATTACTTGTTATCAGAGTATGTGAATTTTTACACACACCAGCAGCTGTGACAGAATAAGATATTTCCTTTATACTGCTGCCACATAGTGGACACAAAGAAGACTGCAGTCAATTCTAAAATCAGTCGGTCAACATGCTACCACCACAGACTATAATCGGGAAGTGATCAAACTTCATGGAACAATATGAATATAAACAAACAGATGTAGTAAGTATATTGTGCAAAATGTATCTTCATCTTAACTACGCTGAATGGTGGAGTCCCAGAGTAAGTGATCCTCACCTGGAGGCCCATCAGTGAAGAAGAGGATGAAGAGGAGCATCAGAGGAGCCTTATGTGTGTATCGCTGACCTCAGATCTGTGGAGACTGACACTGACTTCCTGACTCTCCTTAACCTCACTGCCTCCCTTTTTGTGGGTTTTAAATGTTTAAAAATCATCCATCTATCTTTGATTTTCATAAACTGTTTGTGCACTGATGCATTTCCTGTCTATTTCTTGTCTGTAAAAAGGAAAACAGTTTGATGCTGCTGTTGTCCTGCTCTTACCAGGAATAAATATTTTGATTTCATCTAGAATCTTATCATTTTAGAAACATGATTTCATAGCAAAATTATTGATAGCTGGTCTTCACAGTGAATCATTCATGCTCACAGAATTTAAACTACAAACAAATTAATCAAATAAGTCTAGTTCTTTTCTAAACTGTTACTTCCTCATATTGCAAATGAGCAAAGAGCAGTGAAATCAGACTTATTCTGAAAAGCAGAAAAGTCGTCATACAGGATGTGAGTGTGAGACTCTGCAGAAACACTGTGTGCTACATACAGAGGGTCTGACCTCAGGCCTTTATTTCAGTCTTTATTATGTTTTATACAGTTTTAAAATGTCACTGCAGTAGGTCCTTTTCATATGTGTGGATCAGCACAAATCATGAGGTCCGTTAGGAAGGTGTCTGTATGACAGGGGTGGGGGTATCCTGGGGGGGGGGGGATGGGTGGGGGCAAAGTCAGGTAATTCACTTCATCTGGGTCTTATCAGCAGTCCTGTGTTTCTCTCAGCACCGCAATGATGTTTCACACATAATGGGGTCCGTGGGCCTCCTCAGTTATATTCAGGCTTTCAAAGTTCTTCAATCATAAAAAGTCACATGGATCTGACACTCTGACACTGTTATATTAATTTGTTTAAATTCATTGAAAATACTATATATTACAGCTAGTATTTGGATCCGTCTGCTCTTTATCCGTTCCTCACTGGCATACCTGGGTCTTTGTGCAGTGCTTTCCGGAAGCATCAGAACCATTCATAAGGGAATCTATGTGTGGCTGCCCTCTAGTGGATACACAAAATTCGGCTACTTAAGTAGCTTGACTATATTTCCCTCCTAGTTTAGTTTAGTTCCTAATTTAATTTAACAGATGAAACTGAAGGCAGAGCTGGAAATTAGTTTAGTCATGACTTCAGAAGTTACGCTGACATGGGATTCTGTACAATCAGAGATGAAGCTGCTGGATGGGATGGTCATCGCCTGCTTTTTCTGACTGATGTAGGTCTGGATGTAAAGTTACAAACTGCTTAATGTGTATCAATCTGTTTTATAATGTTCACACAAAAAAAGTGCTTTTAATGTGTCTGCACCTTGTATCTCCCACAATGTGCTTCTGCATTTGATATCTTCTTGACTTGGGGATAAAGAGATTTAACTGGATGGATTTTACTTTTGTGAAGCACTACAGTCCAAAGCTGAACTGATTGTTCAAAGCTTTTTGGTTTTTAAGCAAAACTACTTCATTTAATTAATCTGAAACCCACTTTGCGCCTTTCTAGACTCAACAAAGCATCATTGCCAACAAAATAAGTGAGTTACAGTTAAATCAGGTAAAGAAGTTTCATTTGGAATTTACTGATCCAGGTTTTCAGCACCACGGACACCAACTAGACTTACTGTCATTTAATGGGAGTGAAAGCAGAAACCAATAGATCACACAGGGATATTTTCATTTGATGGTGTCTTTCTTTTTACTTTTGATATGCCGTCTTCCTCCTTAGCTGATATGTGAGGCTGCTGTCAGCTCAGACAAGCTGGTGTGATTTTACGCAGAGTGATAAGTGGGCAGTCCTGTTTTCGTGTGTTACATTTTCATTTGATGTTGGCCAATATGTATGTGGTACTGTTTCCTCCTTAACTGACATTCACAGGCTGTTGTTAGCAGAGACAAGCTGGTGTATTTGTACTGCAGATTGAAAAGTGGGCGTTCCCGATTACATCACTCTTTTAAAGAGTCCCTGATTGGTGGGCTCTGACGAGGAGGGGTGACCTAAAAACTCCAAACCATTTATCCCTCCATCCATCCATCCATTTTCCAAACCGCTTATCCTACTGGGTCGTGGGGGGTCCGGAGCCTATCCCGGAAGCAATGGGCACGGGAACAAACCTGGATGGGGGGCCAGCCCATCGCAGCCAAACCATTTAAGTTTGTGAAATTCATTTTTAATAATTACCATCCATCCATCCATCCATTTTCCAAACCGCTTATCCTACTGGGTCGTGGGGGGTCCGGAGCCTATCCCGGAAGCAATGGGCACGGGAACAACCCTGGATGGGGGGCCAGCCCATCGCAGCCAAACCATTTAAGTTTGTGAAATTCATTTTTAATAATTACCAATTTCAGAAAAATATGAAATGTTTTGTAAAGTATCAATTTATTAATCATGTATTTAAACAAATTATGACCAGTATAAAAGACACATACAAAACTGTACAAAAGTCTTGGGCTGTCGAAGAAAATGATGTTCAAATGATCTTCATCTTGGTCTAGAATTATAATATTTTGTCCGTCAAAGTGTGGCAGCCCAGTCATTTCAAAATCTCTTCTAAAGTTAGTAAAACATTTGCACCAACCATCCAATAGACCTATATCTTTTTATAACACAACTCCTATGGCTAATCAATGCATCATTAACATTTTGTCACGGGAGACGGCAGCGATCGCGGGCAGGCGGGTAAGAAGCAGGCAGACAGCCGAGAATCAGGGCAAACGAGGGGTTTAATCTCAGGGACGAGGGCACGAACATCAACTGACATCAATGACGGACAAAGGACTCGGGTAAGACACGGACTGAAATACACAGGACTGAGCAAATTAACTAGATACAGCTGGGTACAATCGGGAGAAAACACGTGGGTAATCAGGGGGCGTGGCACACAGGAGGAGCGGACGAGCCGGGCATGACACATTTGTTTAATTAAATTAATTAATTAAGTGAGCTGGTGGCAGAATTTAACAAATACATGGAATGGCTGGGGTGCCCCTGAGGAGAGGTTTAGGATCCAAAGCGTGGTTCATCTAGCGATCCAACAAGGCATCAGTAACTTTATGGAGAAAAGAAGAAATTCTTGTTAGTTTTTATTGTGTCACTTTTAATTTGCATATATTTTTATGATAATTGTGTTTTTGTTCTGAGCAAATATACACAACCCAATTAAATAGCATTAAACGTTTTCTTTGATGGCCCAAGACTTTTGCATAGTACCATATTTTTTCAGAATCAAGAGACAATTTAATAAAAACCAGTCTTACCTTCACAAGATAACGATTATTAAACATTAACCAGCAGGTGGCAGCAAAGCACTTGTGAATAAGTGGCCAATACGTGGTTGTACAGGTTGCCAGCAGATAATCATCCCCTCTGTGTTTAACTGACTCTCATGCTATGACTGTACAGACTGAGCAGGGCCGAGTGAGAGAGGCCTCACTGCAGTTAGCATAACCGTTTATTTTACAGCTCGTCTGACTCATTCTACTCCACGAAGGTCATCTCCTCTGCCAGCTTCCTCTGATCCAGGGAGATCCTCTGCTTCTCTCTGATTGGTTCCTGCTTTCTACAGGAGGTCCAGTGCAGCTGAATGGTGATGATAGTGCAAATCACGTAAAACACACCAGTCCCAGCTTTCAGTACAGCATCCAGAACCTGCTCCCACCTGTGAGACATATAATACACCAGTGTGTCTGTCAGTCACACATATCACATTTAAACTTGAAGAGCAAAACAGTGAATCTATTCTGACTGAAGTAAGTAAGACTAAGAAAAGGTCACTCTTGAAACTGAAATATAAATTATGAAAGATATTCTACAGAGAAAATGATTAGATGGAGAACAATGAATTAGTGTTCACATCCCAGGGCACTGATAGTGAACAGGTGAGATAAATGATTTTATTAACATATTTTAATGTATCTATTGTATCAGGGTGGCATGGTGGTGCAGTGGTTTGCACTGTCGCCTCACTCCTCTGGCACGTGTACTCAAGTCTTCGCTGGAATTCCATGTGTATGGAGTTTGCATGCTCCCCCTGTGTCATTGTGGGGTTTCCTCCAGGGACTCTGATTTCCCCCCACAGTCCAAAAACATGCTGAGGCTAATTGGAGTTGTCAAATTGCCGGTAGGTGTGCTTGTGCGAGGGAATGGAGTGTGAGCGTGTCCTGCAATGGGTTGGCACCCTGTCATGGGACGTTCCCTGCCTTGCGCCCATAGGGACCCTGAGTTAGACAAGCAGTTTCAGACAATGGATGGATGCAGCACTGGAACAGATATTACAGAGTACAACTGTAACACTGGTCTACGCTGCAATGAAAAACCACCTACAGACATGTTAGTCAGTCTGCACACCATTAGTAACAATTCATCCTCACAAAGATGAAAAAATGCCTGAATTATGTTGCAAGCTACATGGATTTGTCTGGATTTGTATACATAACAAGTGACTGGCTGTATGTCTGTGGAAAATGCTGTGATTTTTGTCATATTACAGACTGATCATAAACTAGAAGACACACATTCAATATTAAAGACACCAATTAGCCTGACTGTGCGTTTTTGGATTGTTGGAGGAAACCCACACAGCATGTGGAGAACATGCAAACTCCACACATACAGAGCAGAAGCCAGATTCAAACCCCTAAACATGGAGGCGTGAAGCAACAGCGCCGCCTACTGGACCACCGTGCCACTATCATTGAAACAATAATCCCAATAAATAACTCTGTTTCACAACAGCTGATAAATAGGGGATTATCCCCACAAAGAAGCACAAACCCCTTCGTGAGTGAAACTGCTGGGTTGATTAGTATGTATCTATTTATATTCAAGCATAAATAATTCACAGGCAGATTTAAATCAATTACTTATGTTTAACAGTAATATGAACTGGAATCTGCAGGATTCCACAACCAGCCACCAATACCAGCCAGTGTCCTTCCTCTCCAGTGTCCTTCCTCTTCCTCTTCATTGTCACAATGAAGGTTTTATTTTCTGTGTCATCCCTGATCAGGACAGGCCTCCCATGCAAACTCACTGATCTCTCTGATGCACAGGAGCCCCCAATCTTACACCACATCCTTTGTCTTTTGTTGTTTCCATAGTAACACTGACACTGTCTCCATCCACACCCGTCACCTCCTGTTTGTCCACTGACAGCCCTGGAGGACTTCAACACACAGGTAAAACACTCAACGATTTCCACAGCAATGAAATGTTTATGAATATCAGCCCATTACAACATACATACTGTATGTAAATGTTTGGCCAACCCCTGACATTTTTTAACATATTGCTTATCATATTTAACCTCATGAAGTCGCCCGATTTAGCTGACACTGTTACTTCTTCCAAGTCTCGTTTATCATATTGAATTAAATTAAAATGCAGATTTTTAAAATATTAAAACATTTTTCCATCAGTGTTTGTGTTAAGGTCCTTCCTTTTTGACTCAGTGACATGTTACATACTGTGCATCTCATTGGCTACAGTCTGCAGTACAGACATCTTACCATCAGTGACTGACAGATTAACCTGATCAGAGAGGCTCCACTGTACTTCACACCACACCAGTACCGATCGGAATCCTCAGCTGTCAGATTGTTGATGGTCACAGTGAAGACTCGCTGGTCAGGATCATCTCTGACTCACACTTTACCCTCCTGTGGAGAGTCAGTGTGTACTATGGGAGTACATGACTTCACATTATACCCTCTGCACCAGTACGGGACTCCACTCCAACAACCGCTGCAAACACCGCGCCTCCCTGAGAGCCATCACCCATCAGCTCATCAGCCACTGCAACCAACTGCAAAGACCTCCCTCTTTCCTGCATCCAAGTAAACCAACTTCCTTTCCTTTCTAACAACCTAAACTGTCCTATTCACCTGCTATATTCCTTTAGGTTTATATTCCTACAAACTGCTTGCTTTGCAGAACAGTTTTTCCCTTTTTAGGTTAATCATTTTAAATCTGGTCACTGCATTTTCATGATTACATCGTTTGTGTCTTTTCCGTTATTTCATGTTTATTGTTTGTTAGGTATAATGTCTGTCTTATGTTAGTTGTAGGAATAAATGTATGTCTTTTTACACAACTTCAGCCTCCGTCATTGAGTGCTCACAATAGTCCCTGCCTCTGCGATCTGCCTACTACGCTCTGAAACCTCAAACTCGCCTGAAATATCGCGAGACTCTCTCTCATTGGCCGTGAGGGGAGCTTCGCTACCGATCGTTTACATTACCTGGTGACCCAGCTCGCTGGACGAGCCTACTAACCCAAGTTATTAAGCGATACGGGTTATTAATGAATCCCATTTAAGTCTCACATTAACAGACTCACTGGGATTCGCATTTGAGTTTGGAGGAACCGACCATTCGGCATAACAATTGGTTACTAATCAGCATCAAATAATAATTAATTAAAAGTTAATTAATTTCAAAACATATTGGTGGAGATATTAAAATATACCTGAGCTAATAATTCCTACAGCTGTCAGATTGTTGATGGTCACAGTGAAGACTTGCTGGTCAGGATCATCTCTGACTCACACTTTACCCTCCAGTGGAGAGTCAGTGTGTACTATGGGAGTACATGACCTCACATTATACCCTCTGCACCAGTATTTCACATGAGTTTTATATCTGTCACCATAGGAACATGGGATTGTTACAGATCATCCTCTCTGTACACAGGCCCATTTCACTGTAGACACACTGTCAGCACCTGTGGGGAAAATAATTAACTGAATAAGGATTTTCCATCTTATGACATCTCTAAGTAATTATGCTTGGTTTGTGTAATACTTAGATTAGGTCATGTGTAATTAACAGAACAGTGATAATGTATAAAAGTCAAAGACCATCATTTTACTATAAGAACAAGGAAAACAAAACTAGTGTCTGATCTTGGGAAGGGCTTCAGCAGGATGTGGGATCGGGAATCTGAGCCTGGCAGTGTGTTCTAGGGTCTGAGAGGAAAACCAGGACCTTAAATCCCTAGTAAAAGGCCTAGATGAGGGTTTCCGGTAATGGCGGCTTGCTGAGAAGACGTGCCCACTTCTGCTCCGCTATGTTTCTGTAAAATCCTGAATAATACTCGTTTATTGGACGTTGAACAAGACCAGTAGTGATGCCTCTCTCGCAAAAGAAACTTGGTAAAAACATTAGTAGACCGACTCAGTCGAAATTGTCTAACTTCACTTCTAAGTCGAGCTCCGAGGCTAGCTGTGAAGCTAATGTTAGTGGTGAAGATAGCGAGAATAATACCAACACCTGTCAGGTGATGGAGGAGAAAATTGACAAGCCAAATGAGAGGGGAAAGACGGTCGAAAGCTTAGACGCAGTACTGGCGGCTATTGCAAACTTGAAATCGGATTTTTCCTCCAAACTGGACGGTATTTTGTCAGCAATAGAGACTGTGAGGAAGGATGTTAATGAGTGTGCTAAACGGGTCGGTGAGGCGGAGGCCCGGATATCTGCAGCAGAAGATAGTATCACCACCTTGGAAGCAAAGGCACGGACTCTTGAAAATAACAACAAAGATCTCGAAGACAAAGTGCTGGATCTGGAGGCCAGATCGCGACGTTCTAACTTGAGACTTGTTAACCTGCCCGAGGGCGCGGAAGGAGAGGACGCGTGCGTCTTCTTGGAAAACTGGCTGCCGGAGGCTCTGAACTTGGCACCGCTACATACCGCTCTGACGCTGGAGAGAGCTCATCGGATCGGCCAGAAGAATACGTCAAACACCGCTGCACCGAGGACAATGATCATGAAGTTCCTAAATTACAAGGATAAAATGACCGTGATAAGAGCTGCCAGGGCAAAGGGACAGATTCTTTTCAAGAACCGTCCGGTGAGATTTTATGAGGACCTGGCGACCGGTGTACACAGAAAACAGAAAGAGTTTAACGCCGTGAGACAACAGCTTCGCTCCATGGGGATCCGGTACGGCATGATTCCTCCCGCGCGACTGATAGTGACATACAACGGAAAGTCTCGCATCTTTAACCAGCCAGGTGAAGCGGAGAATTTTGTGAAGGCTCTGAGGTCAGAAAGTGGACTGGGTTGAGAATGTAATCATTGACATGCTGTGTGTTGGCATGAAGGAATAATTACTGAGCTTTAAGTTTTAAAAGAAGAGTGAAAGAGAAAGGCCAATTTGTTATATTTGTTTATCGGTCCAGAGGCTTACAGCTACTATTAGTAGCCTAATTTTCTTAATGTATCCAATAACGAGTTTTTCTGTTTATGTAGCGGGGTGGGGTAGGGGGGAAAGGTGTTTAGGCATAGTCGGTTGATCCTCACTTTTGGGTGGAACAACCTTTAGCTGTTAGACAGGTACCAGTATATATAGGGGGAGGGAAATGGGTACCAAAGTTCAAGTTAAAGGGGTATGTTCAATACTTATTGTTGTGGGTGTAGTTTTTGACATTCAGATGTTATTTGTTTCTCTATCCTTTAATATTTCAAATGTGTTGGGAAGCTCATTTAGTGCTGTGTGTTATGTCTGGTGGAATAAGAATTAAAATTTCTTCTTGGAACTGCAGAGGACTACAAAAACTGGAGAAGGTAAAACAAGTAATGACTAGGGTGAAATCTATGCACTCTGATATCATGCTACTTCAGGAAACACACCTGTTGTCTAGTCAAGAGGCGAAGATTAGGAGGAGGTGGCAGGGCAGTATATATTCTGCACCCTTCACCTCTCAGGCAAGAGGTGTTATGATTTTGATCCACAAATCTATACCATTCCATGTGACAAGGGTTATTAAAGACAAGGCGGGGAGATATATTATTTTACAGGGCACACTTATTACGGAAAAAATAATCCTGATAAATATCTATGCTCCAAACATTGACGACCCAAAGTTTTTTCATAATCTTTTTTTGACAGCATCATCTCTGTCTGGTAGCTTTATTATAGGAGGGGATTTTAATTGTACATTGAATCCAGAATTGGATAGGAGCTCAGGTATTGATTTCTCGCATCCTAAAAGTAGACAAACTATTCAACATTTTATGAAAGAACTTGATCTGAGGGATATTTGGAGGGATATGAACCCCAAGGTCTTAAAATACTCCTGCTACTCAAATACACTTTTTTTTTTTTTTTTTTTTTAGTTTCTGGCAATATGAGGTACAAAATAAAGGATTGTCACTACGATAGCATTTTAATATCTGACCATTCGCCAAACTCATTAATATATGAAGGTTTAAGACTAAAAAGAGATCCCCCTAGATGGAGATTTAAACAAAAATAGACAATCAAATAAATATTTATTTTGAAACTAATACGGATTAAACGTCACCCTGCACAAGGTGGGAAGCATTTAAGGCCTACGTAAGAGGTCAGATTATTAGTTTTACAAGTTATAGAGCAAACCAAACTTATAAGAAAACAAAAAAGTTGGAGGCGGAGATTGAGCTGCTTGAGGGAGAATACTTTCAAACCTTTTGTCCAAGAGTCCATCAAAAGCTTTTATTACTAAGAACACAGTATAACGAACTTTCTGCTTCTAAAGCAGCCTCACATCTTTTGCGTCTTAAACAATCATTCTATGACCAAGGGGAAAAGCCCGGGAAATTATTAGCCTGGCGCCTCCGACAATTACAAAATGAGAAAAACATTACTTCAGTTGTAAACAGTGATGGACAGATCATTGTTGACCCTCTAGGAATTAATGAAACTTTTAAGTTTTTTTTTTATGAAAAACTATACAGCTCAGACATAACACATATGGGACAAGAGCAAAATCTCTTCTTAGATACCCTTCAGATACCTAGCATTTCAGAACTAATAAGTGCAGACCTTAATACACCTATAACAAAGGAGGAAATATCTATAGCAATAGATCATTTGAAAACAGGTAAAACCCCAGGCCCAGATGGGCTGCCGACAGAAATTTATAGGAAATTTAAAACTAAATTGCTGTCCCCTCTTTTTGACATGTTCGCGGATTCATTTGAGAAGGGAATCCTTCCGGCTTCATTAAGAGGAGCTCTGATAACTTTACTACCCAAACCAGGTAAACCGTGCAATAAATGTGGAAACCTAAGACCAATAAGTCTTCTTAATGTGGATTTAAAGATACTTTGTAAAATTTTGGCTCGAAGACTGGAGAGATTCTTACCTGATCTAATTCCCTGTGACCAGAATGGGTTTATTGCAGGTAGACAGGGATTTCATAATGTGAGACGAGTGTTGGATATTCTTCATAATCAGGAAGGAAAAACAGACAATGCTTTACTATCACTGGATGCCAAAAAGGCCTTTGATAGAGTTGAGTGGCCCTACTTATTTGAAATATTAAAAAGATTTGGCTGTGGGGATAATTTCTGTCGGTGGATTAGACTTCTATATAATGAACCATATGCTGAAATACTGACAAATGGAATTATATCTAAACCATTTGAAATTAAACGGGGATGTAGGCAAGGGTGCCCTTTGTCCCCCTTATTGTTTATTTTAGCAATTGAACCGTTTGCCATTGCGGTGCGGTCTCATAAAAACATAACTGGTTTATCAGTAAATCAACAGGAACATAGAATTGCTTTATTTGCAGATGATGTCATCCTTTTTTTGGAAAAACTGAAAGATTCTATCCCAGCCTTGTTGGATTTATTACACACATTTGGACGGATATCAGGATATAAAGTGAACAAAGAAAAATCTTCATTAATGATACTTAACTCAGAAGAGAGAAGAAGTGCCGGAAATTCTTTCCAATTCAAAATGGTAGACTGTTTTACCTATCTCGGGATTAGGATAGTGCCATGTTTGAGAGACATTGTTGGAGCTAACTACACCCCTATGATAAATTCCATCATCTCATCTGTAGATAGATGGAAACCCTTGCCCTTGTCACTTATAGCAAGAATTAATGTTCTTAAACTAAACATAATGCCCAAACTTCTGTACTTGTTCCAGAACATTCCATTGTCACCTCCTGCTAATTTATTCTCACACCTGAAAAAAATGTTTGTACGTTTTTTGTGGAATAATAGACGACCGAGGCTGCGTTTATCACTCTTGTACTTACCGTATGAAAGAGGAGGCCTCAAATGTGCCAATCCACTTTGGTACTATTGGGCAGCTCAATTGAGGACTATGATGTATTATTTTACAGATAAATCCCTCCCGCCTTGGATGAATATTGAAAACTGCTCGGTACCTCTTCCCCTTCCCCAATACCTATATTCAGCAAAAGTCAAAATGTTGAAAAAAAAGACAAAAAATCCTATAGTCAGAAATATGATTATAATCTGGTATCAGGTTAAGAAATATCTGGGTGAATCCACCTCTCTCGCACGCTTCAGCCCAATATGGGGTAATCATTTTTTCCCTCCAGGCAGAGCAGACCCTGGTTTTAGGAAGTGGGCTGACAAAGGTTTAAAGACAATAGGGGACCTCATGGGATCAGAGGATGAGACTTTGATGTCATTTGAGGAGTTGATTGCCAAGTATGATATTCCATGCAAACATCGATTTAAATATCTACAAATGAGAAACTTTATTGGATTATCTCAAAATCAATGCTTGTCAATCCCTCCGTTATCCACATTGGAAACAGAAATGAAAAAAGATTGCTTTGGAAAGGGAATAATCTCCAAACTATATAATATATTAGTAGAGGGTTCCCCTGAATCTTCTTTAGGGAAACTTAATGCCTGGAGGGAAGACTTACAGGAGGACTTATCCTCCGAAGACTGGGAGGAGGCATGTGCTGAAGCACAAACACAAACTACCAGTACCCGTCTTAAAGTACTGCAATATAATTGGCTAATGAGGACATATGTGACTCCAAAAAAGCTTAATAAGTATAATGGTGATAGCCCAGACTTGTGTTTCAGGTGTGGAGAGGAGAAAGGGACATTCTTCCACTGTATCTGGGAATGCAATAAAGTACAATTGTTTTGGAAAGAGATCAAACAAGCTCTGGATACTATATTGGGTATACAATTAGATCTTGACCCTAAACTATTTATTTTAGGTTTATATCCTGATGGACATCTTATGTCTAGAAAGATAATTACCGCCATGGACTTATGTCTACTGTTAGCAAAAAGAGTCATAGCACTCTCATGGAGGAAGACCAGTAAACCAAAACTCATTAACTGGATAAAGGAACTGTCCACAACTTTACCTATGGAGAAAATTACTTACATTGTCAAGGGAAAACTGTCACTTTTTCAAAACATTTGGGGTCCCTTTATGCAATATATGGAAAATGTGGATCTTAGTAGTATTGTGAATGAGGCAGATGAGATGTAATTGATGTCGGCCCTCTGCAGCTTCCTAAACTAAAAAAATTTGAGTTTGTAATTTTGAACAATACAGAACAGTACAATTGAGGTGGAGTTGAGCAACCCTTGGAAAATAGAGAAACTTATTTGTTGTTGGGGTTTTTTATTTATTTATTTATTTATTTATTTATTTATTTATTTTTTATGTTTTTTGGGGGTTTTTTTGGGCTTTGTGTTTTTCTTTTATTTGATTAAGTTATTATTTACAGGTCATATTTTGTACTTCCACCTAAATATTTTTCTATCATCTTTTAAATGTCTGATTTGCAAGGAAGGTTGATTGATTGTTATACAATAATTTAGTTGCCTTGGATGCTCCTTTCGATGTGGAAGCACTCAAACTTCTGTAATTTCTGTATTTTTTTAAATTTTAATAAAGATATTGTTGGAAAAAAAAAGGCCTAGATGAGGTGAATGAATGGGCTTGTCACTGTGTGGGATGGCCACACCCCTTCAGTACTATGGCCTTATTTGTAAACATATCCAGTCCTGTGATACAGGCCCTCTCATATTCCCTCTATACATGCTTCCTTTGGGCTCTATTTGTGAACGTTATTATGTAAAATATCATTGCTATGCTGGTGATACGCAGCTCTATCTGCCATTAAAACCTGGTGACTGCTGCTCTCTGGTGGCCCTTTCTAACTGTCTGGAGGATATTAAGAACAGGACAGCAATGACTTTCGTCCAGATTAATGAAAACAAGACAGAGGTAATGAGTTTTGGTCACTGTTCATGATCTCAGAGAACAATTAGGGCCTCATTCAGAAAACTTCCAGTCACATACTAAAAATCTTGGTGTCATCTTTGATTCATCACTGAGTTTGATAAACAAATAAATGCTGTTGTGAAGGGGTGTTTCTGTCAGCTGAGTTCAATAGCCTGGCTTAAACCACACCTTTCAGCCAAAGACCTGGAGAGTTACTCCTGCTTTTATCCTGATTGGGTTACTGCCGTTCTCTGTACCCAGGTTTACCAGAAGCATCTTTATTCTGACTACACCTTGTTCAAAACGGTGCTACCAGGCTCTCAACAAAAAATAGACACCAAATTTCCCCTGTGTTGGCTGCATTGCATTGGCTACCTGTTAAGTTTTGAGAATTTCTGAGAATACAGTTTAAAGATTTCTTATTTCTTTCTAAGGCGATACATGGCATAGGTCCCCAGTCCGTCTCGGAGCTAATTCAGCCTTACACCGCTTCTTATTAGATGCATCTCTGTACTGACCCTGCACACACAGGAACACATTTTATTTATCTATTTAATCTGACTATTCTGCTTTGCACATCATGTATTTAACATTTATAGTGATTTTATATTTATTACTAGATTATTGTATAACTTTTGCACTGTTTTTTGAACTTGGTTGTTGCTTAGTCTTGTTTTTCCATGGAGCACCATTATACCAAAAAGAATTCCTTGTAGGGTCAACCTACTTGGCAATAAACCACAGTCTGATTCTGATTATTTTTTGTGTAACATTGTGTAACATTGGCCAATGTCTCTACTTTTACTATATATTTATATTATTTTGACCTACAGCACTTTGGCACAACATAGATTGTTTTTAAATGTGCTATAGAAATAAAAATAATTCAACTTGATATAGAAACATATTTCAAGTCATCCATCTTGCCGAGATGGGGGTTGCGCTGTGACCCCTGGTGGACAAATTATGCAGCAACAGCACTCATATCATGGTTGAAAGTTCTGTCTTCAGTCTCTCTGTTTCTTTTTAGTTATCATTAATTGGCCATTATAAACCAAATGCTGATAGCGATTTATCACAGACTCCTGCATTAATGAATTAAAATATTCATGATGAATAAAGAAGATGAATTGGCGCTAATGTGTATTTTTACTGTGTTATTGATGAGATAAATATTACAGTACATGGATCGCTCTGGTGTCTCAGAAATTGTCTCCATTTTTTCATACAAATTTATCATTAGTACAGTAGTGCTTGCAGTTCACAAATGCTTTGGCCTACAAACAATTTGGTTCGCAAAAACTAAATTTGGTCAATGAACAAACTCGACCAGATTCCTTTTTTTATACTAGTGTAACACCGGCAGGGCGCATATCCCAGCATGCCCCGCGTACAATTGTAAATAGAAGGACCACGACAGGCACCCAACAAGCACCGAACCCAAATACACAGATGGGAAACACAATGTTGTCAGAAGCTGAACTGCGAAATGCAGATGCAGTGATAGATTTACACAAACTAAATACACGTTAGGAGCGGACAGGGTATACACACAAGACATGGGCAAAGTGTAAAGTGAGGTAGACCTTCAACAGCACGTCAGTCCATTGCAGGGCAATGGAAGCTGGAGAAATGCCATGTGAACAGCAGAAATGTGGTCATACAGGATGTGAGGGTGAGACTGTGTGCTGTATACAGAGGGTCTGACCTCACGGCTTTGTTTCAGTCTTTAGTATTGTGATGACATTGTGATAGCCCAGTGATAACTATACTGGATGGGTGGTACCCCTTCAAAGAGCAAGGGGAGATGGGATACCATTGTGGTATGCAAGCAGGTCCTCAGGGTTGTCACACATGTTTTTCTGAGGTGTACACTGCTGGTTGCTTGAGCCCCTGGATGAGACACTGGTCAGTGCCCTGCAGAATCGCTGTGGGCAGTGTGAGGACTTCTGCCCTCTCAGTTAAACAATAGGTGCAGGGACTGAGTCAAATGAGTCTCTCTGCATCCTGCTTAATGATATCAAGGGGTTGTGTAGGCGTGTCTGTGCTCACATGGCTCTATCAGTACAGAGTGAACTGGCCAGGGATCAGTTTATCTAGACACTTAACCCCAGATAGCTCACATTCAGACACAGCCAACCCCTCTGCGGCCCTAGACGAGGCCCTGGAACTGGCTTTGGAGAGAGAAATTGTGGGCAGCAAGGTGGCGGGGAACGAGGCGGGAGAAATCAACCAAGCTGTAAACGCCAAAGGGCTTGGAGGACCCAGGCCCTCAGGTTTACTTCCTGGAGGCAGACTGCCTGTAGGCTGACAGGCAGCAGCACCCCCCCCCACCCCTCAATCCTCAGACAGTGTCCCAAGTTCACCGCCACCCAGGGTTCCGCCAAGGGCACGCATAGCCGGGAAGATGTGGGCCAACAAGGTTAATTTCCGGAACTTCCTTGTTGACACCGGGGAGGTGGCCCTGCTGCCACCTGCTGCAGAGGTGGTGACTATGGATTGGACTCACAGAGGCAACTTCTGTCACATACCCACCATAGTGATGTGAGTCGCATGTACTGCCCTAGTCCATACAGGTTCCACTGCAACCCTGGTGAGACCAGACACTGTCTAGAACTGACATTGGTGCAGGTGAGAACAATGACTGGTGACCTGGCCCCTTTAAGAGGGACGGGGTTGTTCCCTTTTGACATGGGGGGTTTAGTTGTGAATAGTAACTATGTGGATGGCTGACATGCTCGATCCCTCCATCCTGGGCCTGAATTTCCCCCGGAGCACGGCATGTGTGCTGGACTTTGGGCACAACATGCTGAGATTCCCTGCGGTCCATGTGTACAGTGGGGCCGCTGGCCCCGCAGCCTCTGCAGCTGACTGCCCACCCCTTACTGCCACTGGGCCTGTACCTCCACATCAGCTAGAGATCCCTTCCTCTGCTACAGTCACATGGGCCCCTGAGCCCACATGTGTCCCCTCCAGTGTAGCGCTGCAGCCTCACTCACTTCACTGGAGTCTAACGGGGTTTATCAGAGCGACTTACCTGAAGCTGCCATTGGAGGAGCCCATGATGACCACACGGTTGCCCTTGTGCCACTGCAATCCCACTGCCCTGGTCCTCTACCTCACACCATTGATCCCCTGCCCCACCCATACGGTTGTGTGCCTCTTCAGGTTTGCAGCCTCCTCCTGCACTGAGCGGCCATTTCAGAAGTTTAATTATTTAATTATACAGTAATACACACGTTTCCAACCATTAAAAACATTATCCAGACTTAAAGTCACTTGAATAAAAATATTTAAAAACTTGTTAGCATTTCAATATAGTATCTGGTTGGACTGTGTACTTCCTCTTTGTTTACATGGTTAACATAACACTCACAGCACAAAGTATGCTGTCCTCAGCATTCGTATCTCCGCAACATTCCAAAGATCCATCATAGGCCTTTAGTCTAAAAACAAGCTAAAATGGTCACTGAGAACCTTTGCGTCCATTGATTTCCATCAGCTGTGTTTGGAAAGTTCGAAAGAATTTCTGAGGCTACTGAACAGAGCCAGGGTTGCCAGCTCTCACCCATCTGGTGTGACACTCACACCTTCAGACTCTCACGCTCACGCAAGAAATCTTATTAAATCTTAGGGCAAATCTATATTATTTCATTATAAACCTAAAATTCGCTATATCAAATGCACTGGGGTACTTTGAAAACCCTGCAAACTTTTTACAAGGTAATAAAACTGTTACGTACATGTAAATCTGTGTGCATACTTGTTTCAAACTGAAAATCTTATGCCAGCCAGCTAAACAAATTAGACAACCCTGCTACAGGGCTCTCTGTTCAGTTTTCGCTGAATGCTAAGGCTTCCCAGGCAAGCTACTGACCCTCCAAATTTCACAGACCTCTCGGCCACCCAGTAATCTGTAACTTTAGTGCTGAAAGCCTGACAGTGAGTGTATCATGTGAGGCAGCTGTGGAAATACAGACTCTCGTCTGTGCCACAAAAAACCTTCTACAGCGGCAATGTGGGATCTGTGCTCTCCGGGAGCATAACTGCTCGGTACGGCAGCTCCAGCTCTGAGGGCCGCCGAGTCCCGCTGAGGGTGATACGATGCGCCCAGAGAATCACCAGGACAGAACTGCCGCCCTGCATAAGTCCCCGGGGCCTTATGGCCGGGACTGAGAGGCCGAGGAGAAGCTTCTACCCCCGGCCAGTAGGATCATTAACATCACAGATTAAAAGCTAAAATATGCTATAACTACAATCTGTACTTTAAACATTTCTACATATTTTTTATACATTTTCATCTTTACTTTTTATATACCTTTTATTGTTATATTTTCTTATTATCTTTCTGTAGTTTCAGTTAATTCACGTTGTTTAATTTTGATGTCTTTTTACTAGTGTGTTTATTACACCGACTGGAGTAACGACAATTTCATTTCGCTGCCAGTGTACCACTACATTTGTACGACAAATAAAAATCTTGAATTTATTGTGTTACCCCCATCACATTATTTAATGTGTTCCTCATGAATTTCATTGTTTTCCTCAAAATAAACACGTATTCCAATTTTGGTTCTTGCAACACATTTCCAAAAAAGTTGGGACAGGAGCGATTTAGGGCCAGTAGTGAGGTAAATTGGTTAAATAATGATGTGATTTGAAACAAGTGATGTCAACAGGTGATTGTAATTATGATTTGGTACAAAAGCAGCACAAATACGTGAGAAAATTATTGAAATGTTTAAAAACAATGTTCCTCAAAGAACGACAGGAAGAGATTTGGATATTTCACCTTCATCAGTGCATACCATAATTAAAAGATTGAAGGAATCTGAAGCAATTTCAGTGCGTAAAGGACAAGGAAGCAAGCCTAAGTTGAACTACCGTGATCTCCGATCCCTCAGCATCCCACTGCATCAAGAATCGTCATTCATCTATAAGCGATATGACCACATATGACTACTTTGGCAAACCTTTGTCAAGTACCACAATACGTAGTTACATCCACAAATGCCAGTTAAAACTGTACTGTGCCAAAAGCAAGCCCCATCTTAACAGTGTCCAGAAGCGCCGTCGGCTTCTCTGGGCTCAGAACGCATCTGAGTTGGACCATCACACAGTGAAAACGTGTACTGTGGTCAGATGAATCAGTATTTCAGGTATTTTTTGTGAGAAATGGATGCCGTGTGCTCCAGACCAAAGAAGAAAAGGATCACCCAGACTGTTACCAGCAATAAGTCCAAAAGCCAGGGTCTGTCATGGTATGGGGTTGTGTCAGTGCCCTTGGCAAAGGTAACTTGCAGTTCTGTGATGGCACCATTAATGCTGAAAAGTACATAGAGATTTTGGAGCACAATATGTTACCTTCAAGAAGACATTTTTTCCAGGGACGCCCATGCATTTTTCAACAAACAATGCGAAACCACATTCTGCACACATTACAAAGTCCTGGCTGTGGAGGAAGAGGGTATGGGTACTTGACTGCCTGCAGTCCCGACCTGTCTCCAATAGAGAATGTGTGGTTCATTTTGAAGCGCAATATGTGACAACGAAGACCCCGTACTGTTGTCCGCTTTAAGACTTGTTTGCAGGAAGAATGGGACAAAATTACACCTGAAACACTACATCACTTGGTGTCTTCAGTCCCTAAATGTCTTTTAAGTGTTGTGAAAAGGAATGGCGACATTACAAAGTACTAAATGCTTTACTGTCCCAACTTTTTTTGAAATGTGTTCTAAGAACCAAAATTGGAATACGTGTTTGAAAAAGAACAATGAAATTCACGAGGAACACATTAAATAATGTGCTGTTGTATTGTTTTCAATGTAATACAGGTCAAAGATAATTTAACAAAGTGCTGTTTTCAGTTTGATTTTCATTTTACATACCATCCCAACTTTTTCTGATTTGGGGTTGTAAAATGTGAACACAAAAGCTTTTTTTGTGTGAACATTATAAAACAGATTAATTCGTATTAAACAATTTCAAAGACATAGACATCTAATATGTGTGTGTCTGTGAGAGAGAGCATTTCAATTAATGCCTATAGTTCAATATTTGTTATATGTGCTGAATTTCATGGTCATCATTTTGGAAAAAAAGCTACCTAAACCATACGGGACTTAGAAATGGGTTAAAACTGACAGGACGATACCAGATATCAAATTGTATGGTTAGGATGAATGTACTGTTAATCATCAGCACCATTGGAGGAGTCATGCATGGTGAGGCAGGGGGATATCTGTACATTAATGGGCGATGCATTACTGGGGATCTTTGGCGCCACCTTTTGACCAGTTACAGTCGTCATCAACATTAAAAAAACATTTCCATTTCCACTGCGTGAAAAAACAAATTGCACCCTATTTATAGAGTGGGAGACTACTTTTTGCAAGGATTTATATCTCCTGAAATTGCTTCTTCACAGATAAGCACCAGAATGTTCTTTTCCCAGATGGTAGTAGGGACAAAATCTCCTACCACTGATAATTCTGACCATACACAAATTTTTATTTTTCTGCGTCTTGCGATTTTATCGTATCAAAAATAACCAGTAAATCCTATTATTATCCTGCTACCCCCACTCTACCAAAACTCATGAAATGATATGATACATTTGGAGGAGGAAGATTTCTAATTGATCCTTTATACCCACGAACCAGACCAGTATAAGAAGCTGTATGATGTAAAGCCTCTTTAAATGGGTACAGACTACTTCCGTTTATTGTAATAAGTATCTCATAAATTTGACTTTACACTTTTGCATGGTATTGATAGATTTTGAAAGTTAATTACTTAACACAATTCTTATTAAAATTGTTCATTATACAACCTGAATGTCTCAAGGTAGCACATTAGTACAAAAGACGCTGTATGATGTATTATTGTAGCAGTCAGATGTTATTTTAACCAATGTACAGGTTTACCTTTAATTTAATTCTACAAACATAATCAAAATCACTTGTGAAAAAGACATTTAGTCATTTACTAAGGCAGATACAACCTGTGGAAGCACAGCTAAAAGCATACCATCACCCATTATAGAGTGACCCATTGTCTTTGTAACTGAGTAATCACAACTAAGTGCAATTTACTATAATGAAACTGTACACAGAAACTGTAAAGGCAAAGGTAATTTATTATGATGAAATGCTTCCAAAATGCCCAGTGTGCTTCAGCGTTTCTCCTTTTCTCCAGTCGTCGACAGGTCCTGTGTTTATTAGGTGATCTGTGATGTAGGAGATCCTGAGAATGACTGCTGCTCCAAGGATGATTGGCAGGTGGCTTTTCCCAGGAACAGCGGGCTGGAGATGTAAAGGTGGGATGGAGAAAATAAAGTGTAGGGGAATACAGAGTACAAACAACCATAAGAAACACACGGCCCATGGCCATATGTCCACAAGACAACCACCCGCCCAACCCGAGAGGGAGCCTACGAGGGACTAAGGGGGGCCCAACCCCTGTAAAAGGAGGTCCGCAGAGGGGGGACAGACAGCGAGCCCCCCAGTCCCTCCCGCAAGCCCTCCACCGAGGGAAGCGGGTCCAGGGCCAAAGGGCCCCATCAACCGGGAACACTCCCCTGGCGGACGGTCCCCCCAGTCCGCTCCCCGGCAGGACGGATCACCGCCCACTGTAGCGACCCGGCACGTCCCCCCCCTCCCCGACACTGCAGGATGATCTAAGGGAGACCCATACAAACAAAGTGCACCCCCCCCCCCCACCACCCAGGAGCGGACCTGCGTCAACTGGGGAGCGGCAGACCCCCCGCCCAGCCCAGACCGAACCCTACAATTCGCCTAGAAGGGCTCAGAGCATCCCTAGATACCCCGGACCGCCTGCCAGGGCCCCACCACGGCGCAGCAGAGCCAAGGACCACCCAGCCCGCAGCCCACAAGAGGAGACGGCCCACACCGGCCAGAGCCGTCTTCTACCTGCTGGGCCACCCCACACGCGCAGGGCCAGAGACAGAGAGTTAGGGGGGACCCCTCAGCCCCCACTGATTCCCCATCCCATGTTAATGTGAAGTGTGCATGTACATGTGTGAGAGAGTTGTGTGTTTATGTCTACAATGCATTAAAATTAGTGGGTGCAGTTCGAGTATGAGGGCCCCACCACTGGCACATGGCAGAGTCCCCCATCCCCCTCCCTGCACCCCAAGGCCCTAATGTAGCATGGACTGTGTATATAACTAAAGTGCAAAAAGCAGGTGAACAGTCGAGGCACGGGCACCCCACCGCTGGCAGACGGCAGAACCCCACCTGCCTATACCCACCTCCTCAGCCCTAGTGTCATGTGGTGTCTAATGTGCAAGTAAAACCTCCCCACTGCCCCTCAAAGCTCTAGTGTTGTATGAAATGTGATGTCCGGCCCAGGGGAGCAATAAGGGCGTGCAGGAGTGGGCCCCCCCCGGCACCGGGGCCAGATCCCCGACTGGCCCCGATTAGTCCTCATCCCTGACCCCACACAACCGGCAGGGGCGGCCAACCGAGGGGGTTCAGGGGCGCCACATTAACAATTGTTAATAAACATTCCACTATACATCTCAAAATTTAGCACACTTAATTCATTATCTTTGATACTGTTTCAAACATTTAATGTTCCCCAAACAGCAGCAGAAGAACCACAGCTTCATCTTCCTTGTATTTTGGCTCTTCTCTGTGTCAAGAGCTCTACAAGCTCAACTTTAATATTAATTTTCCACCACTTCTACATCTTCTATCTATACCAGACCCACATCTATCTCTACACCGCCAGTTTCCTCTCTGAAGAGTCTCAGAAACAATGCCAGCATTGCCTATCACTCTCACACCCTCCCCTCCCTTACACCAGTCCGTCACACCTCCCAGTCCCCCCATAACCTCCCCAGCCTGGACAGTGGGGGGTGTCGCTGGTGAGCACTCCTCCAAACCTTTCCTCTCTCCCCAGTCGATCACCTCGTCCCACAGGTCCCAGGCTCCCCAGTGCTGGTCGTTGGTCCAGGAAACAGCTTTCGGAATTTTCATTCTGGTTAACATAATTAACTAGCCGTCTGTGATACTCTCAAAGCCAAACTAGACACTGTGTATTTTCAACGTACTCCAGACATTTGCTAAATGCTATTCACCAAGAATGCCTATGGAAAGGGATGGAGCCTTCATTGGCTGCTCGTGGCATCGAGGCTACTCCGATAGAAGCGGCCAAATTGCTAAAACTGTTTCACAACCTATACAGTAACGCTGGCGAAATCAGGACGCTGCTTCGGTACGTTATAACATCGCCATGGTAATGAACCCAGCAAACGGTTAATCTTACTTCAACAACATGGGACATTTAAAAAGTAAACGTATAGGGGCTCTTTTCAGAATAACATCTTCAGATGAAACGCATTACGACAGACCGGATGAGTAAAACCAATCATATCAACCATAAGGCTTGTTGTTTTTAAGTTTAACACAATTATTTTCTCTTACAATTTAAATATAAACAATCACATTACGAAAAATGGCCACAGCATCTACAGTTTAAGCTACTAATTTTAAATATATTTCAATTATATTTTGCGGCAATATTTGCATGAACTATATTACGACATACAATGAAATATATAATTAACTATGCTAACAAAACATAATCTGAAGAAATAGCAAGAAACATAGGAAGAGATGCTTCTCACCGCTGCGCCATCGCTCTGTCAGAAAGTTTATGTTCAAACTGCACTGATTTTGTTTCTATGGAAACCAGCGAAATTTTTCATTGGTCGAAAGGATGAAGATATGTACTGACGCCATTTTCAACGAATGAAAACGAGAATTAATTGTCAGGGCGGGACGAATTTGAAGGTGAACCAATCAATAGTAGTATGTTTAGCTCGTGCTTGTTTTGGCTGAGCGTGATTGGATTTGTTGATCTAACCGCCTTCAAGCCCGTAAACCATGTATCTACTTGTCAATGGGAAACCACGCAGTTCTGTCTATAAATACTGACTGTAATTTTTTATGACATTATGTCTTTGCTATGCAGTATTACGGTAATGCGTAATACCGCGATGTTTGGGGTGCCCCGCTGTTTTTTTTCCATAGCTGGTGAACGCAATTAGCATTTTAGCCACGTTGGTAGGTACGCTTTTGAGAAAGAACACTATAGTTCTTGTTATTCACATTCTGTGTCCTGGTGTTTTTAATTTCTCATAATGTGAACAAAGATATGTCATATACAAGTTTTTTGAGAGACTAAATTTTGGTTTGATTTATAATTTATTTAATGGTAAATAAAGTTCTTATATAGCTATTTTAGAATTAGTGCAGTCTTTCGTTTAGAATTAGCGCAATATTCTTAAAAACTGCATGTTCAAACCAAACGCCATGCCATAATAACTGCTTTACAGATATTTCATTCAGGAATCTATGGAGGGTATACTGTAGGTAGGCCTGTTTGTGTGTGTGTGTGCGCGCGTTTGGGTGGGTGGTTATGTACATAGTGCTATAAAAACATGTTATTTTGACTTTGTAGGGACATGTTTTCGGTCCCGAAAGTAAGATACTGAATTTTATTAAATTCTGTGAATGCAGTCAAATGAATAATTCAAAAAGTCTTGCATTTTGTTTGGTTGCTTACTGTTACTGCTTGGTAACTACTGCAATGTTTAAGGTTGCCATAGTTAGGATTGGGGTTACGCCCATACAAATGAATGGAGAATCTCCACAAAGATTCAAATACCTAATCTGTGTGTGTGTGTGTGTGTGTGTGTGGAGTAGGTGTATATTACATTGTGGGGACCAAATGTCCCCCACAATGTGACAAAAACCTGTTATTTTGATGTTTTGGGGGGCATTTTCAGGTACTCACAAAGATCTGTAAATACAGTCAAAAAACTAAAAATGCCAAAAGTCTTGTATTTGGTTTGGTTACATATGGTTAAGGTTAGGGGTTGGTAGGGGTTAAAGTTGTCATGTTGGGATTACAGTTTTCCCCATAGAAATGAATGGAGAGTCCCCACGAAGATATAATTACATAGCTGTGTGTGTGTGTGTGTTGTGTGTGGTATCAGATCAGTCCCTGAGAGTTCAGTAGTCAGGCGCCATGTTTCTGAGTCTGGTTGTGGAGGCCTGAATGCTTTTCCAGATGCCAGAGTGAAAAGATTATGTGAGGGGTGGGTGCGGTCATCCACAATGTTGGTGGCTTTGCGGATGGAGCGTGTGATGTGAATGTCCATGATGGAGGGGAGAGAGACTCTAATAATCTTCTCAGCTATCCTCACTATCCGCTGGTCTTATGATCTGAGGCGAGGCAGTTCCCAATTCAGACCGTGATGCAGCTGCTCAGGATGCTCTTGTCTAAGGAATCAAAAATGTGGTTCCATGGGGTTCCAGACAGTGACCTTTTTTGGAGACAGTGAGACTAAATTTTATACCTAGGTGCACCAGTTATGACATTGGTCAGGTAGGCTGTGGTCTGTTAGTTGGTGACAAGTGGCTGGTGATCCATGCAACCCAAGCAGAAGTGAGCAGAACTTGTATCAGCCAAATAGACAGGAGAAAGCGGATTTTTCATTGGACTTCAGGACTCCTGAGTAACAGATAAAGACAGAGAAACAGCAAAGTTATGGAGAATCAGGAAGTAAGTGCCAGTCTGCGCAGATCTGAGGTCAGTGAGACACACATAAGGCTCCTCTGATGCTCCTCTTCATCCGCTGATGGGCCTCCAGGTGAGAATCACAAATCAAACATAATAACAACTGACACAAAGGCCTGAGGTCAGACCCTCTGTATGCAGCACACAGTGTGTCTGCAGTCTCACCCTCACATCGTGTATGATGACATTTCTGCTTTTTAGATTAAGTGCTTGTCTGAGAATAACTTCTGCATCATGCTAATTATTTAGCTGTTTCGTGCTCATGGGCAAAAGAAAAATGAGGATTAAGTTAAATATATCAGAAATAAATTTCTAATGTGGCTCAAGGCCACAGTAAAGTGGACCATCACATCAAGTAAGTACAAAACAGCCTTTACTAATACGCTAAGGGTTAAAACAACATATAAGATGTGCATAATCTGACAGTATATCAGCGTGAGAGCAAGGCTGGCCCTGGAAGTGGTGTGCATGCAATGGCAGAGCAAAGTTAGAGACACCCGCTAAAAACTTTCATTTCATCTCACTTGCTCCTTTCTTCTTTTTCCTTCTTTTTTTCCCTCCTAATCTGTCCATCCTCTTCGGCCAGCTCACCCACTGCATCACCATGCCGCCTAAAAATGAAATAAATAATTTTTTTAAATTTAAAAAATGAAATCGATCAACATGAGAGGCCTATACAGAGTTTATAGAACCCCTCATGGTAAAGCAAACATGTTTGTCACAGCAGTGCATTCAGACCATGATTCTGCTAAAGCTGCCGGACAGGACAAAGGGAAAAAAAAGAAGAAGGTGGGGGTCAGTGCAGCAGTGGGTAGTTCAGGTCCAGAATGTAAAAATCCAGACCAAGATTTAGTTTCAACCAAACAGCTGAGTACTCTGTATCAGTGTCATTCTTAAAGTCGTGTTTCAACTTCTGGCAAAGTTCTCCCAGGAGCCTATCTCTGTTGTATGTACAGTCGGCATGTAATTCATTCCTGCCCAGGTCCCTGACAAACAGTTGGAGGCAGAATTACTTGTTATCAGAGTATGTGAATTTTTACACACACCAGCAGCTGTGACAGAATAAGATATTTCCTTTATACTGCTGCCACATAGTGGACACAAAGAAGACTGCAGTCAATTCTAAAATCAGTCAGTCAACATGCTACCACCACAGACTATAATCGGGAAGTGATCAAACTTCATGGAACAATATGAATATAAACAAACAGATGTAGTAAGTATATTGTGCAAAATGTATCTTCATCTTAACTACGCTGAATGGTGGAGTCCCAGAGTAAGTGATCCTCACCTGGAGGCCCATCAGTGAAGAAGAGGATGAAAAGGAGCATCAGAGGAGCCTTATGTGTGTATCGCTGACCTCAGATCTGTGGAGACTGACACTGACTTCCTGACTCTCCTTAACCTCACTGCCTCCCTTTTTGTGGGTTTTAAATGTTTAAAAATCATCCATCTATCTTTGATTTTCATAAACTGTTTGTGCACTGATGCATTTCCTGTCTATTTCTTGTCTGTAAAAAGGAAAACAGTTTGATGCTGCTGTTGTCCTGCTCTTACCAGGAATAAATATTTTGATTTCATCTAGAATCTTATCATTTTAGAAACATGATTTCATAGCAAAATTATTGATAGCTGGTCTTCACAGTGAATCATTCATGCTCACAGAATTTAAACTACAAACAAATTAATCAAATAAGTCTAGTTCTTTTCTAAACTGTTACTTCCTCATATTGCAAATGAGCAAAGAGCAGTGAAATCAGACTTATTCTGAAAAGCAGAAAAGTCGTCATACAGGATGTGAGTGTGAGACTCTGCAGAAACACTGTGTGCTACATACAGAGGGTCTGACCTCAGGCCTTTATTTCAGTCTTTATTATGTTTTATACAGTTTTAAAATGTCACTGCAGTAGGTCCTTTTCATATGTGTGGATCAGCACAAATCATGAGGTCCGTTAGGAAGGTGTCTGTATGACAGGGGTGGGGGTATCCTGGGGGGGGGGGGGGTGGGTGGGGGCAAAGTCAGGTAATTCACTTCATCTGGGTCTTATCAGCAGTCCTGTGTTTCTCTCAGCACCACAATGATGTTTCACACATAATGGGGTCCGTGGGCCTCCTCAGTTATATTCAGGCTTTCAAAGTTCTTCAATCATAAAAAGTCACATGGATCTGACACTCTGACACTGTTATATTAATTTGTTTAAATTCATTGAAAATACTATATATTACAGCTAGTATTTGGATCCGTCTGCTCTTTATCCGTTCCTCACTGGCATACCTGGGTCTTTGTGCAGTGCTTTCCGGAAGCATCAGAACCATTCATAAGGGAATCTATGTGTGGCTGCCCTCTAGTGGATACACAAAATTCGGCTACTTAAGTAGCTTGACTATATTTCCCTCCTAGTTTAGTTTAGTTCCTAATTTAATTTAACAGATGAAACTGAAGGCAGAGCTGGAAATTAGTTTAGTCATGACTTCAGAAGTTACGCTGACATGGGATTCTGTACAATCAGAGATGAAGCTGCTGGATGGGATGGTCATCGCCTGCTTTTTCTGACTGATGTAGGTCTGGATGTAAAGTTACAAACTGCTTAATGTGTATCAATCTGTTTTATAATGTTCACACAAAAAAAGTGCTTTTAATGTGTCTGCACCTTGTATCTCCCACAATGTGCTTCTGCATTTGATATCTTCTTGACTTGGGGATAAAGAGATTTAACTGGATGGATTTTACTTTTGTGAAGCACTACAGTCCAAAGCTGAACTGATTGTTCAAAGCTTTTTGGTTTTTAAGCAAAACTACTTCATTTAATTAATCTGAAACCCACTTTGCGCCTTTCTAGACTCAACAAAGCATCATTGCCAACAAAATAAGTGAGTTACAGTTAAATCAGGTAAAGAAGTTTCATTTGGAATTTACTGATCCAGGTTTTCAGCACCACGGACACCAACTAGACTTACTGTCATTTAATGGGAGTGAAAGCAGAAACCAATAGATCACACAGGGATATTTTCATTTGATGGTGTCTTTCTTTTTACTTTTGATATGCCGTCTTCCTCCTTAGCTGATATGTGAGGCTGCTGTCAGCTCAGACAAGCTGGTGTGATTTTACGCAGAGTGATAAGTGGGCAGTCCTGTTTTCGTGTGTTACATTTTCATTTGATGTTGGCCAATATGTATGTGGTACTGTTTCCTCCTTAACTGACATTCACAGGCTGTTGTTAGCAGAGACAAGCTGGTGTATTTGTACTGCAGATTGAAAAGTGGGCGTTCCCGATTACATCACTCTTTTAAAGAGTCCCTGATTGGTGGGCTCTGACGAGGAGGGGTGACCTAAAAACTCCAAACCATTTATCCCTCCATCCATCCATCCATTTTCCAAACCGCTTATCCTACTGGGTCGTGGGGGGTCCGGAGCCTATCCCAGAAGCAATGGGCACGGGAACAAACCTGGATGGGGGGCCAGCCCATCGCAGCCAAACCATTTAAGTTTGTGAAATTCATTTTTAATAATTACCATCCATCCATCCATCCATTTTCCAAACCGCTTATCCTACTGGGTCGTGGGGGGTCCGGAGCCTATCCCGGAAGCAATGGGCACGGGAACAACCCTGGATGGGGGGCCAGCCCATCGCAGCCAAACCATTTAAGTTTGTGAAATTCATTTTTAATAATTACCAATTTCAGAAAAATATGAAATGTTTTGTAAAGTATCAATTTATTAATCATGTATTTAAACAAATTATGACCAGTATAAAAGACACATACAAAACTGTACAAAAGTCTTGGGCTGTCGAAGAAAATGATGTTCAAATGATCTTCATCTTGGTCTAGAATTATAATATTTTGTCCGTCAAAGTGTGGCAGCCCAGTCATTTCAAAATCTCTTCTAAAGTTAGTAAAACATTTGCACCAACCATCCAATAGACCTATATCTTTTTATAACACAACTCCTATGGCTAATCAATGCATCATTAACATTTTGTCACGGGAGACGGCAGCGATCGCGGGCAGGCGGGTAAGAAGCAGGCAGACAGCCGAGAATCAGGGCAAACGAGGGGTTTAATCTCAGGGACGAGGGCACGAACATCAACTGACATCAATGACGGACAAAGGACTCGGGTAAGACACGGACTGAAATACACAGGACTGAGCAAATTAACTAGATACAGCTGGGTACAATCGGGAGAAAACACGTGGGTAATCAGGGGGCGTGGCACACAGGAGGAGCGGACGAGCCGGGCATGACACATTTGTTTAATTAAATTAATTAATTAAGTGAGCTGGTGGCAGAATTTAACAAATACATGGAATGGCTGGGGTGCCCCTGAGGAGAGGTTTAGGATCCAAAGCGTGGTTCATCTAGCGATCCAACAAGGCATCAGTAACTTTATGGAGAAAAGAAGAAATTCTTGTTAGTTTTTATTGTGTCACTTTTAATTTGCATATATTTTTATGATAATTGTGTTTTTGTTCTGAGCAAATATACACAACCCAATTAAATAGCATTAAACGTTTTCTTTGATGGCCCAAGACTTTTGCATAGTACCATATTTTTTCAGAATCAAGAGACAATTTAATAAAAACCAGTCTTACCTTCACAAGATAACGATTATTAAACATTAACCAGCAGGTGGCAGCAAAGCACTTGTGAATAAGTGGCCAATACGTGGTTGTACAGGTTGCCAGCAGATAATCATCCCCTCTGTGTTTAACTGACTCTCATGCTATGACTGTACAGACTGAGCAGGGCCGAGTGAGAGAGGCTTCACTGCAGTTAGCATAACCGTTTATTTTACAGCTCGTCTGACTCATTCTGCTCCACGAAGGTCATCTCCTCTGCCAGCTTCCTCTGATCCAGGGAGACCCTCTGCTTCTCTCTGATTGGTTCCTGCTTTCTACAGGAGGTCCAGTGCAGCTGAATGGTGATGATGGTGCAAATCAGGTAAAACACACCAGTCCCAGCTTTCAGTACAGCATCCAGAACCTGCTCCCACCTGTGAGACATATAATACACCAGTGTGTCTGTCAGTCACACATATCACATTTAAACCTGAAGAACAAAACAGTGAATCTGTTCTGACTGAAGTAAAACCACCTTGATAATCGACAGCAGCACCGATCAGCTCAGTCCTACATACAGAGCCAGCTGGACCAAAGAGCTGAATAAGAGGGTGGATGTGAACAGTAAAGTCTTACATGCTTTATAGAAACACGGTACAGCCACATCGGTACTATTACACAGGACACATGTGAGGAACAGGAGACATTAACAAAGAGCATGAAAATAGCTAGAGATTATCACACAACATGTTACACTATTTTGTAAAAACAGGCCTGCAGTCATTCCCCAGCAGCACAGGGCAGAAGGCAAGGGCTCACCCTGGATGGGATGGGATCTCAAGTTTATTATTAAGAAAATCAAATAAAAAATATTTTTTTCCCTTAAAATTAAAATGACAGTTTCCCATTACTGTGTGATCAGGTAAATGCTGCTAGCTGGACCCCCACACTACTGTAAATGCTGCTGAATGCTTACCTCCGTTTTTCATTATCCCCTCCTTCTTCATCATGTGCAGAGAAAAGGAGAGCAGTGGAAACAGGAGAAAGGATAGTTAATAAAAAGCAGGGTTTGCACTGTCGCCTCACTCCTCTGGCACGTGTACTCAAGTCTTCGCTGGAGTTCCGTGTGTATGGAGTTTGCATGCTCCCCCTGTGTCATTGTGGGGTTCCTTCCAGGGACTCTGATTTCCCCCCACAGTCCAAAAACATGCTGAGGCTAATTGGAGTTGTCAAATTGCCGGTAGGTGTGCTTGTGCGAGGGAATGGAGTGTGAGCGTGTCCTGCAATTGGTTGGCACCCTGTCATGGGACGTTCCCTGCCTTGCGCCCATAGGGACCCTGAATTAGACAAGCAGTTTCAGACAATGGATGGATGCAGCACTGGAACAGATATTACAGAGTACAATTGTAACACTGGTCTACGCTGCAATGAAAAACCACCTACAGACATGTTAGTCAGTCTGCACACCATTAGTAACAATTCATCCTCACAAAGATGAAAAAATGCCTGAATTATGTTGCAAGCTACATGGATTTGTCTGGATTTGTATACATAACAAGTGACTGGCTGTATGTCTGTGGAAAATGCTGTGATTTTTGTCATATTACAGACTGATCATAAACTAGAAGACACACATTCAATATTAAAGACACCAATTAGCCTGACTGTGCGTTTTTGGATTGTTGGAGGAAACCCACACAGCATGTGGAGAACATGCAGACTCCACACAGACAGAGCAGAAGCCAGATTCAAACCCCTAAACATGGAGGCGTGAAGCAACAGCGCCGCCTACTGGACCACCGTGCCACTATCATTGAAACAATAATCCCAATAAATAACTCTGTTTCACAACAGCTGATAAATAGGGGATTATCCCCACAAAGAAGCACAAACCCCTTCGTGAGTGAAACTGCTGGGTTGATTAGTATGTATCTATTTATATTCAAGCATAAATAATTCACAGGCAGATTTAAATCAATTACTTATGTTTAACAGTAATATGAACTGGAATCTGCAGGATTCCACAACCAGCCACCAATACCAGCCAGTGTCCTTCCTCTCCAGCCCACTCATTGTCACAATGAAGGTTTTATTTTCTGTGTCATCCCTGATCAGGACAGGCCTCCCATGCAAACTCACTGATCTCTCTGATGCACAGGAGCCCCCAATCTTACACCACATCCTTTGTCTTTTGTTGTTTCCATAGTAACACTGACACTGTCTCCATCCACACCCGTCACCTCCTGTTTGTCCACTGACAGCCCTGGAGGACTTCAACACACAGGTAAAACACTCAACGATTTCCACAGCAATGAAATGTTTATGAATATCAGCCCATTACAACATACATACTGTATGTAAATGTTTGGCCAATAAACTGACATTTTTTAACATATTGCTTATCATATTTAACCTCATGAAGTCGCCCGATTTAGCTGACACTGTTACTTCTTCCAAGTCTCGTTTATCATATTGAATTAAATTAAAATGCAGATTTTTAAAATATTAAAACATTTTTTTCATCAGTGTTTGTGTTAAGGTCCTTCCTTTTTGACTCAGTGACATGTTACATACTGTGCATCTCATTGGCTACAGTCTGCAGTACAGACATCTTACCATCAGTGACTGACAGATTAACCTGATCAGAAAGGCTCCACTGATCTTCACACCACACCAGTACCGATCGGAGTCCTCAGCTGTCAGATTGTTGATGGTCACAGTGAAGACTCGCTGGTCAGGATCATCTCTGACTCACACTTTACCCTCCTGTGGAGAGTCAGTGTGTACTATGGGAGTACATGACCTCACATTATACCCTCTGCACCAGTATTTCACATGAGTTTTATATCTGTCACCATAGGAACATGGGATTGTTACAGATCATCCTCTCTGTACACAGGCCCATTTCACTGTAGACACACTGTCAGCACCTGTGGGGAAAATAATTAACTGAATAAGGATTTTCCATCTCATGACATCTCTAAGTAATTATGCTTGGTTTGTGTAATACTTAGATTAGGTCATGTGTAATTAACAGAACAGTGATGATGTATAGAAGTCAAAGACCATCATTTTACTATAAGAACAAGGAAAACAAAACTAGTGTCTGATCTTGGGAAGGGCTTCAGCAGGATGTGGGATCGGGAATCTGAGCCTGGCAGTGTGCTCTAGGGTCTGAGAGGAAAACCAGGACCTTAAATCCCTAGTAAAAGGCCTAGATGAGGTGAATGAATGGGCTTGTCACTGTGTGGGATGGCCACACCCCTTAAGTACTATGGCCTTACTTGTAAACATATCCAGTCCTGTGATACAGGCCCTCTCATATTCCCTCTATACATGCTTCCTTTGGGCTCTATTTGTGAACGTTATTATGTAAAATATCATTGCTATGCTGGTGATACGCAGCTCTATCTGCCATTAAAACCTGGTGACTGCTGCTCTCTGGTGGCCCTTTCTAACTGTCTGGAGGATATTAAGAACAGGACAGCAATGACTTTCGTCCAGATTAATGAAAACAAGACAGAGGTAATGAGTTCTGGTCACTGTTCATGATCTCAGAGAACAATTAGGGCCTCATTCAGAAAACTTCCAGTCACATACTAAAAATCTTGGTGTCATCTTTGATTCATCACTGAGTTTGATAAACAAATAAATGCTGTTGTGAAGGGGTGTTTCTGTCAGCTGAGTTCAATAGCCTGGCTTAAACCACACCTTTCAGCCAAAGACCTGGAGAGTTACTCCTGCTTTTATCCTGATTGGGTTACTGCCGTTCTCTGTACCCAGGTTTACCAGAAGCATCTTTATTCTGACTACACCTTGTTCAAAACGGTGCTACCAGGCTCTCAACAAAAAATAGACACCAAATTTCCCCTGTGTTGGCTGCATTGCATTGGCTACCTGTTAAGTTTTGAGAATTTCTGAGAATACAGTTTAAAGATTTCTTATTTCTTTCTAAGGCGATACATGGCATAGGTCCCCAGTCCGTCTCGGAGCTAATTCAGCCTTACACCGCTTCTTATTAGATGCATCTCTGTACTGACCCTGCACACACAGGAACACATTTTATTTATCTATTTAATCTGACTATTCTGCTTTGCACATCATGTATTTAACATTTATAGTGATTTTATATTTATTACTAGATTATTGTATAACTTTTGCACTGTTTTTTGAACTTGGTTGTTGCTTAGTCTTGTTTTTCCATGGAGCACCATTATACCAAAAAGAATTCCTTGTAGGGTCAACCTACTTGGCAATAAACCACAGTCTGATTCTGATTATTTTTTGTGTAACATTGTGTAACATTGGCCAATGTCTCTACTTTTACTATATATTTATATTATTTTGACCTACAGCACTTTGGCACAACATAGATTGTTTTTAAATGTGCTATAGAAATAAAAATAATTCAACTTGATATAGAAACATATTTCAAGTCATCCATCTTGCCGAGATGGGGGTTGCGCTGTGACCCCTGGTGGACAAATTATGCAGCAACAGCACTCATATCATGGTTGAAAGTTGTGTCTTCAGTCTCTCTGTTTCTTTTTAGTTATCATTAATTGGCCATTATAAACCAAATGCTGATAGCGATTTATCACAGACTCCTGCATTAATGAATTAAAATATTCATGATGAATAAAGAAGATGAATTGGCGCCCCGCGTACAATTGTAAATAGAAGGACCACGACAGGCACCCAACAAGCACCGAACCCAAATACACAGATGGGAAACACAATGTTGTCAGAAGCTGAACTGCGAAATGCAGATGCAGTGATAGATTTACACAAACTAAATACACGTTAGGAGCGGACAGGGTATACACACAAGACATGGGCAAAGTGTAAAGTGAGGTAGACCTTCAACAGCACGTCAGTCCATTGCAGGGCAATGGAAGCTGGAGAAATGCCATGTGAACAGCAGAAATGTGGTCATACAGGATGTGAGGGTGAGACTGTGTGCTGTATACAGAGGGTCTGACCTCACGGCTTTGTTTCAGTCTTTAGTATTGTGATGACATTGTGATAGCCCAGTGATAACTATACTGGATGGGTGGTACCCCTTCAAAGAGCAAGGGGAGATGGGATACCATTGTGGTATGCAAGCAGGTCCTCAGGGTTGTCACACATGCTTTTCTGAGGTGTACACTGCTGGTTGCTTGAGCCCCTGGATGAGACACTGGTCAGTACCCTGCAGAATCGCTGTGGGCAGTGTGAGGACTTCTGCCCTCTCAGTTAAACAATAGGTGCAGGGACTGAGTCAAATGAGTCTCTCTGCATCCTGCTTAATGATATCAAGGGGTTGTGTAGGCGTGTCTGTGCTCACATGGCTCTATCAGTACAGAGTGAACTGGCCAGGGATCAGTTTATCTAGACACTTAACCCCAGATAGCTCACATTCAGACACAGCCAACCCCTCTGCGTCCCTAGACGAGGCCCTGGAACTGGCTTTGGAGAGAGAAATTGTGGGCAGCAAGGTGGCGGGGAACGAGGCGGGAGAAATCAACCAAGCTGTAAACGCCAAAGGGCTTGGAGGACCCAGGCCCTCAGGTTTACTTCCTGGAGGCAGACTGCCTGTAGGCTGACAGGCAGCAGCACCCCCCCCCCACCCCTCAATCCTCAGACAGTGTCCCAAGTTCACCGCCACCCAGGGTTCCGCCAAGGGCATGCATAGCCGGGGAGATGTGGGCCAACAAGGTTAATTTCCGGAACTTCCTTGTTGACACCGGGGAGGTGGCCCTGCTGCCACCTGCTGCAGAGGTTGTGACTACGGATTGGACTCACAGAGGCAACTTCTGTCACATACCCACCATAGTGATGTGAGTCGCATGTACTGCCCTAGTCCATACAGGTTCCACTGCAACCCTGGTGAGACCAGACACTGTCAAGAACTGACATTGGTGCAGGTGAGAACAATGACTGGTGACCTGGCCCCTTTAAGAGGGACGGGGTTGTTCCCTTTTGACATGGGGGGTTTAGTTGTGAATAGTAACTATGTGGATGGCTGACATGCTCGATCCCTCCATCCTGGGCCTGAATTTCCCCCGGAGCACGGCATGTGTGCTGGACTTTGGGCACAACATGCTGAGATTCCCTGCGGTCCATGTGTACAGTGGGGCCGCTGGCCCCGCAGCCTCTGCAGCTGACTGCCCACCCCTTACTGCCACTGGGCCTGTACCTCCACATCAGCTAGAGATCCCTTCCTCTGCTACAGTCACGTGGGCCCCTGAGCCCACATGTGTCCCCTCCAGTGTAGCGCTGCAGCCTCACTCACTTCACTGGAGTCTAACGGGGTTTATCAGAGCGACTTACCTGAAGCTGCCATTGGAGGAGCCCATGATGACCACACGGTTGCCCTTGTGCCACTGCAATCCCACTGCCCTGGTCCTCTACCTCACACCATTGATCCCCTGCCCCACCCATACGGTTGTGTGCCTCTTCAGGTTTGCAGCCTCCTCCTGCACTGAGCGGCCATTTCAGAAGTTTAATTATTTAATTTACAGTAATACACATGTTTCCAACCATTAAAAAAATTATCCAGACTTAAAGTCACTTGAATAAAAATATTTAAAAACTTGTTAGCATTTCAATATAGTACCTGGTTGGACTGTGTACTTCCTCTTTGTTTACATGGTTAACATAACACTCACAGCACAAAGTATGCTGTCCTCAGCATTCGTATCTCCGCAACATTCCAAAGATCCATCATAGGCCTTTAGTCTAAAAACAAGCTAAAATGGTCACTGAGAACCTTTGCGTCCATTGATTTCCATCAGCTGTGTTTGGAAAGTTCGAAAGAATTTCTGAGGCTACTGAACAGAGCCAGGGTTGCCAGCTCTCACCCATCTGGTGTGACACTCACACCTTCAGACTCTCACGCTCACGCAAGAAATCTTATTAAATCTTAGGGCAAATCTATATTATTTCATTATAAACCTAAAATTCGCTATATCAAATGCACTGGGGTACTTTGAAAACCCTGCAAACTATTTACAAGGTAATAAAACTGTTACGTACATGTAAATCTGTGTGCATACTTGTTTCAAACTGAAAATCTTATGCCAGCCAGCTAAACAAATTAGACAACCCTGCTACAGGGCTCTCTGTTCAGTTTTCGCTGAATGCTAAGGCTTCCCAGGCAAGCTACTGACCCTCCAAATTTCACAGACCTCTCGGCCACCCAGTAATCTGTAACTTTAGTGCTGAAAGCCTGACAGTGAGTGTATCATGTGAGGCAGCTGTGGAAATACAGACTCTCGTCTGTGCCACAAAAAACCTTCTACAGCGGCAATGTGGGATCTGTGCTCTCCGGGAGCATAACTGCTCGGTACGGCAGCTCCAGCTCTGAGGGCCGCCGAGTCCCGCTGAGGGTGATACGATGCGCCCAGAGAATCACCAGGACAGAACTGCCGCCCTGCATAAGTCCCCGGGGCCTTATGGCCGGGACTGAGAGGCCGAGGAGAAGCTTCTACCCCCGGCCAGTAGGATCATTAACATCACAGATTAAAAGCTAAAATATGCTATAACTACAATCTGTACTTTAAACATTTCTACATATTTTTTATACATTTTCATCTTTACTTTTTATATACCTTTTATTGTTATATTTTCTTATTATCTTTCTGTAGTTTCAGTTAATTCATGTTGTTTAATTTTGATGTCCTTTTACTAGTGTGTTTATTACACCGACTGGAGTAACGACAATTTCATTTCGCTGCCAGTGTACCACTACATTTGTACGACAAATAAAAATCTTGAATTTATTGTGTTACCCCCATCACATTATTTAATGTGTTCCTCATGAATTTCATTGTATTCCTCAAAATAAACACGTATTCCAATTTTGGTTCTTGCAACACATTTCCAAAAAAGTTGGGACAGGAGCGATTTAGGGCCAGTAGTGAGGTAAATTGGTTAAATAATGATGTGATTTGAAACAAGTGATGTCAACAGGTGATTGTAATTATGATTTGGTACAAAAGCAGCACAAATACGTGAGAAAATTATTGAAATGTTTAAAAACAATGTTCCTCAAAGAACGACAGGAAGAGATTTGGATATTTCACCTTCATCAGTGCATACCATAATTAAAAGATTGAAGGAATCTGAAGCAATTTCAGTGCGTAAAGGACAAGGAAGCAAGCCTAAGTTGAACTACCGTGATCTCCGATCCCTCAGCATCCCACTGCATCAAGAATCGTCATTCATCTATAAGCGATATGACCACATATGACTACTTTGGCAAACCTTTGTCAAGTACCACAATACGTAGTTACATCCACAAATGCCAGTTAAAACTGTACTGTGCCAAAAGCAAGCCCCATCTTAACAGTGTCCAGAAGCGCCGTCGGCTTCTCTGGGCTCAGAACGCATCTGAGTTGGACCATCACACAGTGAAAACGTGTACTGTGGTCAGATGAATCAGTATTTCAGGTATTTTTTGTGAGAAATGGATGCCGTGTGCTCCAGACCAAAGAAGAAAAGGATCACCCAGACTGTTACCAGCAATAAGTCCAAAAGCCAGGGTCTGTCATGGTATGGGGTTGTGTCAGTGCCCTTGGCAAAGGTAACTTGCAGTTCTGTGATGGCACCATTAATGCTGAAAAGTACATAGAGATTTTGGAGCACAATATGTTACCTTCAAGAAGACATTTTTTCCAGGGAAGCCCATGCATTTTTCAACAAACAATGCGAAACCACATTCTGCACACATTACAAAGTCCTGGCTGTGGAGGAAGAGGGTATGGGTACTTGACTGCCTGCAGTCCCGACCTGTCTCCAATAGAGAATGTGTGGTTCATTTTGAAGCGCAATATGTGACAACGAAGACCCCGTACTGTTGTCCGCTTTAAGACTTGTTTGCAGGAAGAATGGGACAAAATTACACCTGAAACACTACATCACTTGGTGTCTTCAGTCCCTAAATGTCTTTTAAGTGTTGTGAAAAGGAATGGCGACATTACAAAGTACTAAATGCTTTACTGTCCCAACTTTTTTTGAAATGTGTTCTAAGAACCAAAATTGGAATACGTGTTTGAAAAAGAACAATGAAATTCAGTGCTGTTGTATTGTTTTCAATGTAATACAGGTCAAAGATAATTTAACAAAGTGCTGTTTTCAGTTTGATTTTCATTTTACATACCATCCCAACTTTTTCTGATTTGGGGTTGTAAAATGTGAACACAAAAGCTTTTTTTGTGTGAACATTATAAAACAGATTAATTCGTATTAAACAATTTCAAAGACATAGACATCTAATATGTGTGTGTCTGTGAGAGAGAGCATTTCAATTAATGCCTATAGTTCAATATTTGTTATATGTGCTGAATTTCATGGTCATCATTTTGGAAAAAAAGCTACCTAAACCATACGGGACTTAGAAATGGGTTAAAACTGACAGGACGATACCAGATATCAAATTGTATGGTTAGGATGAATGTACTGTTAAACAGCAGCACCATTGGAGGAGTCATGCATGGTGAGGCAGGGGGATATCTGTACATTAATGGGCGATGCATTACTGGGGATCTTTGGCGCCACCTTTTGACCAGTTACAGTCGTCATCAACATTAAAAAAACATTTCCTTTTCCACTGCGTGAAAAAACAAATTGCACCCTATTTATAGAGTGGGAGACTACTTTTTGCAAGGATTTATATCTCCTGAAATTGCTTCTTCACAGATAAGCACCAGAATGTTTTTTTCCCAGATGGTAGTAGGGACAAAATCTCCTACCACTGATAATTCTGACCATACACAAATTTTTATTTTTCTGAGTCTTGCGATTTTACCGTATCAAAAATAACCAGTAAATCCTATTATTATCCTGCTACCCCCACTCTACCAAAACTCATGAAATGATACATTTGGAGGAGGAAGATTTCTAATTGATCCTTTATACCCACCAACCAGACCAGTATAAGAAGCTGTACGATGTAAAGCCTCTTTAAATGGGTACAGACTACTTCCGTTTATTGTAATAAGTATCTCATGAATTTGACTTTACACTTTTGCATGGTATTGATAGATTTTGAAAGTTAATTACTTAACACAATTCTTATTAAAATTGTTCATTATACAACCTGAATGTCCCAAGGTAGCACATTAGTACAAAAGACGCTGTATGATGTATTATTGTAGCAGTCAGATGTTATTTTAACCAATGTACAGGTTTACCTTTAATTTAATTCTACAAACATAATCAAAATCACTTGTGAAAAAGACATTTAGTCATTTACTAAGGCAGATACAACCTGTGGAAGCACAGCTAAAAGCATACCATCACCCATTATAGAGTGACCCATTGTCTTTGTAACTGAGTAATCACAACTAAGTGCAATTTACTATAATGAAACTGTACACAGAAACTGTAAAGGCAAAGGTAATTTATTATGATGAAATGCTTCCAAAATGCCCAGTGTGCTTCAGCGTTTCTCCTTTTCTCCAGTCGTCGACAGGTCCTGTGTTTATTAGGTGATCTGTGATGTAGGAGATCCTGAGAATGGCTGCTGCTCCAAGGATGATTGGCAGGTGGCTTTTCCCAGGAACAGCGGGCTGGAGATGTAAAGGTGGGATGGAGAAAATAAAGTGTAGGGGAATACAGAGTACAAACAACCATAAGAAACACACGGCCCATGGCCATATGTCCACAAGACAACCACCCGCCCAACCCGAGAGGGAGCCCACGAGGGACTAAGGGGGGCCCAACCCCTGTAAAAGGAGGTCCGCAGAGGGGGGACAGACAGCGAGCCCCCCAGTCCCTCCCGCAAGCCCTCCACCGAGGGAAGCGGGTCCAGGGCCAAAGGGCCCCATCAACCGGGAACACTCCCCTGGCGGACGGTCCCCCCAGCCCGCTCCCCGGCAGGACGGATCACCGCCCACTGTAGCGACCCGGCACGTCCCCCCCCTCCCCGACACTGCAGGATGATCTAAGGGAGACCCATACAAACAAAGTGCACCCCCCCCCCCCACCACCCAGGAGCGGACCTGCGTCAACTGGGGAGCGGCAGACCCCCCGCCCAGCCCAGACCGAACCCTACAATTCGCCTAGAAGGGCTCAGAGCATCCCTAGATACCCCGGACCGCCTGCCAGGGCCCCACCACGGCGCAGCAGAGCCAAGGACCACCCAGCCCGCAGCCCACAAGAGGAGACGGCCCACACCGGCCAGAGCCGTCTTCTACCTGCCGGGCCACCCCACACGCGCAGGGCCAGAGACAGAGAGTTAGGGGGGACCCCTCAGCCCCCACTGATTCCCCGTCCCATGTTAATGTGAAGTGTGCATGTACAAGTGTGAGAGAGTTGTGTGTTTATGTCTACAATGCATTAAAATTAGTGGGTGCAGTTCGAGTATGAGGGTCCCACCACTGGCAGATGGCAGAGTCCCCCATCCCCCTCCCTGCACCCCAAGGCCCTAATGTAGCATGGACTGTGTATATAACTAAAGTGCAAAAAGCAGGTGAACAGTCGAGGCACGGGCACCCCACCGCTGGCAGACGGCAGAACCCCACCTGCCTATACCCACCTCCTCAGCCCTAGTGTCATGTGGTGTCTAATGTGCAAGTAAAACCTCCCCACTGCCCCTCAAAGCTCTAGTGTTGTATGAAATGTGGTGTCCGGCCCAGGGGAGCAATAAGGGCGTGCAGGAGTGGGCCCCCCCGGCACCGGGGCCAGATCCCCGACTGGCCCCGATTAGTCCTCATCCCCGACCCCACACAACCGGCAGGGGCGGCCAACCGAGGGGGTTCAGGGGCGCCACATTAACAATTGTTAATAAACATTCCACTATACATCTCAAAATTTAGCACACTTAATTCATTATCTTTGATACTGTTTCAAACATTTAATGTTCCCCAAACAGCAGCAGAAGAACCACAGCTTCATCTTCCTTGTATTTTGGCTCTTCTCTGTGTCAAGAGCTCTACAAGCTCAACTTTAATATTAATTTTCCACCACTTCTACATCTTCTATCTATACCAGACCCACATCTATCTCTACACCGCCAGTTTCCTCTCTGAAGAGTCTCAGAAACAATGCCAGCATTGCCTATCACTCTCACACCCTCCCCTCCCTTACACCAGTCCGTCACACCTCCCAGTCCCCCCATAACCTCCCCAGCCTGGACAGTGGGGGGTGTCGCTGGTGAGCACTCCTCCAAACCTTTCCTCTCTCCCCAGTCGATCACCTCGTCCCACAGGTCCCAGGCTCCCCAGTGCTGGTCGTTGGTCCAGGAAACAGCTTTCGGAATTTTCATTCTGGTTAACATAATTAACTAGCCGTCTGTGATACTCTCAAAGCCAAACTAGACACTGTATTTTCAACGTACTCCAGACATTTGCTAAATGCTATTCACCAAGAATGCCTATGGAAAGGGATGGAGCCTTCATTAGCTGCTCGTGGCATCGAGGCTACTCCGATAGAAGCGGCCAAATTGCTAAAACTGTTTCACAACCTATACAGTAACGCTGGCGAAATCAGGACGCTGCTTCGGTACGTTATAACATCGCCATGGTAATGAACCCAGCAAACGGTTAATCTTACTTCAACAACATGGGACATTTAAAAAGTAAACGTATAGGGGCTCTTTTCAGAATAACATCTTCAGATGAAACGCATTACGACAGACCGGATGAGTAAAACCAATCATATCAACCATAAGGCTTGTTGTTTTTAAGTTTAACACAATTATTTTCTCTTACAATTTAAATATAAACAATCACATTACGAAAAATGGCCACAGCATCTACAGTTTAAGCTACTAATTTTAAATATATTTCAATTATATTTTGCGGCAATATTTGCATGAACTATATCACGACATACAATGAAATATATAATTAACTATGCTAACAAAACATAATCTGAAGAAATAGCAAGAAACATACGAAGAGATGCTTCTCACCGCTGCGCCATCGCTCTGTCAGAAAGTTTATGTTCAAACTGCACTGATTTTGTTTCTATGGAAACCAGCGAAATTTTTCATTGGTCGAAAGGATGAAGATATGTACTGACGCCATTTTCAACGAATGAAAACGAGAATTAATTGTCAGGGCGGGACGAATTTGAAGGTGAACCAATCAATAGTAGTATGTTTAGCTCGTGCTTGTTTTGGCTGAGCGTGATTGGATTTGTTGATCTAACCGCCTTCAAGCCCGTAAACCATGTATCTACTTGTCAATGGGAAACCACGCAGTTCTGTCTATTAATACTGACTGTAATTTTTTTATGACATTATGTCTTTGCTATGCAGTATTACGGTAATACGTAATACCGCGATGTTTGGGGTGCCCCGCTGTTTTTTTTCCACAGCTGGTGAACGCAATTAGCATTTTAGCCACGTTGGTAGGTCTGCTTTTGAGAAAGAACACTATAGTTCTTGTTATTCACATTCTGTGTCCTGGTGTTTTTAATTTCTCATAATGTGAACAAAGATATGTCATATACAAGTTTTTTGAGAGACTAAATTTTGGTTTGATTTATAATTTATTTAATGGTAAATAAAGTTCTTATATAGCTATTTTAGAATTAGTGCAGTCTTTCGTTTAGAATTAGCGCAATATTCTTAAAAACTGCATGTTCAAAGCAAACGCCATGCCATAATAACTGCTTTACAGATATTTCATTCAGGAATCTATGGAGGGTATACTGTAGGTAGGCCTGTTTGTGTGTGTGTGTGCGCGCGTTTGGGTGGGTGGTTATGTACATAGTGCTATAAAAACATGTTATTTTGACTTTGTAGGGACATGTTTTCGGTCCCGAAAGTAAGATACTGAATTTTATTAAATTCTGTGAATGCAGTCAAATGAATAATTCAAAAAGTCTTGCATTTTGTTTGGTTGCTTACTGTTACTGCTTGGTAACTACTGCAATGTTTAAGGTTGCCATAGTTAGGATTGGGGTTACGCCCATACAAATGAATGGAGAATCTCCACAAAGATTCAAATACCTAATCTGTGTGTGTGTGTGTGTGTG